>NC_058086.1:166364745-166664745 GCF_014858855.1 Bufo gargarizans
GTTTATTATCCTTGTACTGTGACATCGCTGTGTTTATTATCTCTGTACTGTGACATCACTGTGCTTATTATCCCTGTACTGTGACATCACTGTGTGTATTATCCCTGTACTGTGACATCACTGTGTTTATTGTCTCTGTACTGTGACATCACTGTGTTTATTACCCCTGTACTGTGACATCGCTGTGTGTATTATCCCTGTACTGTGACATCACTGTGTTTATTATCCCTGTACTGTGACATCACTGTGTTTATTATCCCTGTACTGTGACATCACTGTGTTTATTATCCTTGTACTGTGACATCGATGTGTGTATTATCCCTCTACTGTGACATCGCTGTGTTTATTATCTCTGTACTGTGACATCACTGTGTTTATTGTCTCTGTTCTGTGACATCACTGTGTTTATTATCTCTGTACTGTGACATCACTGTGTATATTATCTCTGTACTGTGACATCACTGTGTATATTATCTCTGTACTGTGACATCACTGTGTTTATTATCCTGTACTGTGACATCACTGTGTTTATTATCCTGTACTGTGACATCACTGTGTTTATTATCCCTGTACTGTGACATCACTGTGTTTATTATCTCTGTACTGTGACATCACTGTGTATATTATCTCTGTACTTTGACATCACTGTGTTTATTATCCCTGTACTGTGACATCGCTGTGTGTATTATCCCTGTACTGTGACATCACTGAGTATATTATCCCTGTACTGTGACATCACTGTGTTTATTATCCTGTACTGTGACATCACTGTGTGTATTATCCCTGTACTGTGACATCGCTGTGTTTATTATCTCTGTACTGTGACATCACTGTGCTTATTATCCCTGTACTGTGACATCACTGTGTTTATTATCCCTGTACTGTGACATCACTGTGCTTATTATCTCTGTACTGTGACATTACTGTGTTTATTATCCCTGTACTGTGACATCACTGTGTTTATTACCCCTGTACTGTGACATCGCTGTGTGTATTATCACTGCATTTGCATATGTCCCCCATACCCCAAATCAGGGCCGGTGTCATAACCCGGCATCCCCGGGCAAGTGCCGGGGCCCATTGAGCTGCTATGAGCACTTCCATCAATACAGATGGGAGCTCTCACTGCTGTCATTTCACTTACGCAGTACCCCTTTGGTGGGCCCTCTGAGCTGCAGAGACTCAGACACGCCCCCTCTACACAGGACACGCCCCCTCTACACAGGACACATGCTGCCTGAGGAGAGAGACTGCAGGGCTGGAGCAGAGAAGTGTGAGGACAGTCTGTGAGTGAGTCTGCACTGTGACTGTCTGTGGGACAGAAGGGCGGGGGGGACTCTTCAATCTGCTGCTTCATTCTATTTAGTTGTGTTACTGTTTCATTAAGAAGTTTTCCTCCATGACACCTGCCCCCCCCCCCCATATCCTGTCCTATCTCATCCTCATGGGGCCCCTGCTGTCTCCTTTCCTCCCTCATGTATCCAGAGCTCCTGTTTCACCCTCCTATCTCCTATTGCTGCCCTGCACAGACCTCCTGCCCCTACTTGTTGTATGAATCTCCCTCAGAGCTCCTTCAACCTACTTGCTGTGTCCACCCCTCCTGTCCATCCAGGGCCCCTGTCTCACTCCTCTGCCTCTCATTATGGTGGCATCTGAACAGCATTCACCATAAGGACCTTCTAACGTCACAGGGTCATGTGACTGTGCCCCCACCCCGTACTGTGCCCCTTTATACCCTGCATTGTGCTCTCTTACCACACCCTGTGCAGTGCCCATAGTCATTCCCTGTACTGTGCCCTCTTATACCCTTTTATCCAGTCACTGTATGGTGGTTTTATCATTGTATGGCGGTGTTATCACTATATGGTGGTGGTATCCAATAACTGCATGGCCATAACTGTATCCCCTTCCATGCCCACACCACTAAGGACCTTTGCGCCACAATCTGTGTCAGAAATATGCCTAATATAGATGTATTTCTATATAATAAATGACCCCCTAATTGTATTATTACTCGGGGGTAGGGCTAATATCTGTATATTATATAGATTCTAGTGTATTATACTGTGCCCTGTATTTCCCAGTAGAAAATGATCCTGGGAAGCATAGTCCTCATGCCTGACCGCCAGGACCAGGTAGAGTTCTGTCAGTACATGGCGGCCTCCCCGCTCCGCCATGCTGCTCCGCTGTGTACTGGGGCTTATTCTGACACTAGGGCCGGGTTCACATCCTATTTGTGCTATCCATTTAATGTATACCAAAAATGCGTACATTAACAGATGCCTCAGACTGATGCCGTACAGCGGCGTCCGGTCACCATACAATCCTCAGACTGATGCCGTACAGCGGCGTCCGGTCACCATACAATCCTCAGACTGATGCCGTACAGCGGCGTCCGGTCACCATACAATCCTCAGACTGATGCCGTACAGCGGCGTCCGGTCACCATACAATCCTCAGATTGATGCCGTACAGCGGCGTCCGGTCACCATACAATCCTCAGACTGATGCCGTACAGCGGCGTCCGGTCACCATACAATCCTCAGACTGATGCCGTACAGTGGCATCCGGTCACCGTACAATCCTCAGACTAATGCCGTACAGTGGGGTCCGGTCACCGTACAATCCTCAGACTAATGCCGTACAGCGGCGTCCGGTCACCATACAATCCTCAGACTAATGCCGTACAGTGGCGTCCGGTCACCATACAATCCTCAGACTGATGCCGTACAGTGGCGTCCGTTCACCATACAATCCTCAGACTGATGCCGTACAGTGGTGTCCGTTCACCATACAATCCTCAGACTGATGCCGTACAGTGGCGTCCGTTCACCATACAATCCTCAGACTGATGCCGTACAGTGGCGTCCGTTCACCATACAATCCTCAGACTGATGCCGTACAGTGGCGTCCGTTCACCATACAATCCTCAGACTGATGCCGTACAGTGGCGTCCGTTCACCATACAATCCTCAGACTGATGCCGTACAGCGGCGTCCGGTCACCATACAATCCTCAGACTGATGCCGTACAGCGGCGTCCGGTCACCATACAATCCTCAGACTAATGCCGTACAGCGGCGTCCGGTCACCATACAATCCTCAGACTAATGCCGTACAGCGGCGTCCGGTCACCATACAATCCTCAGACTGATGCCGTACAGTGGCGTCCGGTCACCATACAATCCTCAGACTGATGCCGTACAGTGGCGTCCGGTCACCATACAATCCTCAGACTGATGCCGTACAGTGGCGTCCGGTCACCAGACAATCCTCAGACTGATGCCGTACAGTGGCGTCCGGTCACCATACAATCCTCAGACTGATGCCGTACAGCGGCGTCCGGTCACCATACAATCCTCAGACTGATGCCGTACAGTGGCGTCCGGTCACCATACAATCCTCAGACTGATGCCGTACAGTGGCGTCCGGTCACCATACAATCCTCAGACTGATGCCGTACAGCGGCGTCCGGTCACCATACAATCCTCAGACTGATGCCGTACAGTGGCGTCCGGTCACCATACAATCCTCAGACTGATGCCGTACAGTGGTGTCCGGTCACCATACAATCCTCAGACTGATGCCGTACAGCGGCGTCTGGTCACCATACAATCCTCAGACTGATGCCGCACAGCGGCGTCCAGTCACCATACAATCCTCAGACTGATGCCGTACAGTGGCGTCCGGTCACCATACAATCCTCAGACTGATGCCGTACAGTGGCGTCCGGTCACCATACAATCCTCAGACTGGTGCCGTACAGTGGCGTCCGGTCACCATACAATCCTCAGACTGATGCCGTACAGTGGCGTCCGGTCACCATACAATCCTCACACTGATGCCGTACAGTGGCGTCCGGTCACCATACAATCCTCAGACTGTTGCCGTACAGTGGCGTCCGGTCACCATACAATCCTCAGACTGATGCCGTACAGTGGCGTCCGGTCACCATACAATCCTCAGACTGATGCCGTACAGCGGCGTCCGGTCACTATACAATCCTCAGACTAATGCCGTACAGCGGCGTCCGGTCACCATACAATCCTCAGACTAATGCCGTACAGCGGCGTCCGGTCACTATACAATCCTCAGACTGATGCCGTACAGCGGCGTCCGGTCACTATACAATCCTCAGACTAATGCCGTACAGCGGCGTCCGGTCACTATACAATCCTCAGACTAATGCCGTACAGCGGCGTCCGGTCACTATACAATCCTCAGACTGATGCCGTACAGCGGCGTCTGGTCACCATACAATCCTCAGACTGATGCCGTACAGTGGCGTCCGTTCACCATACAGTTCCATGGTAGAAAAGCATATACGTTAACGTCTGCATTTTTTACTTGACTCTGCAGGATACAAAAACGTGGCGCGCTGCACATTCGTATACATCAAACCGATAGGAAAAATGTGATGTGAACACACATGGGGAGGAGGGGGGCGTACTAAAATTTGCTGTGGGGCCCAGTCAGTTCCAGCTACATCACTGCACATCTCCTTCTCTCCTCCAGGCCTTGCTCACTGCTGCAGCGGCCGCCGGAGAGAAGGAGCGCAGGGAGCTGCGGTTAGTGAATTACAGGACCACCAGCTCCCCTGCAATGATAGGTATGTGAGGGGGCTACTGGGGGGTCATTATTCTGAATGGGGGCGACTGGGGGTTAATATTCTGAATGCAGGGCCACAGGTGGTCATTATACAGTGGGGGGGGGGATTGGGGGTTCATTATACTGTGTGAAGGGCCACTAGTAGTCATTATACTGTGTGAAGGGCCACTAGTAGTCATTATACCGTGTGGGAGCCACAGGGGGACATGTCAATGTAAAAAAATGCCTCATGGAGGCCCACTGGGATTTATCGCCCAAGGGCCCACATGAACCTGGAGCCGGCCCTGCCCCAAATACATAATAGAAGAACCCCCTGGATCTGTACAGCGCAATCAGTGCCCACAATGTTTTCTTTCTGTCTAACAAACAACTGTTTATTAATAAAGAAGAGAGATAAAAAAGCAGGAGTCCAATCATCAGTAATTTCCACTGAGTGCTTAACGATCTTAATTAACAGCCTTAGCAATCCATTTCCCTCATTAGTGTTGCAGGGCTGACTGTACCTTGAGACGGTCCTGCTAACATTTCTCGCTGACATTAACCTGTTCATACCACGCGGGATACGGTGCTGTTTATCAGACTCTTTTCCCGCCGATACGTCGTCATGGTTACAACCGTTGACAATTATCAGGAAAATATAATGATGTATCGCTGAACCCTAGATAGCATATTCATCTGTCAGCCACGTTAATGGGGGATGAACCTTGGCCCTGGAGGACGGCGCTATTCAAATTCACGCTAAGAAAATAATTGTATATGTCATTCAGATGGAGCTTGTTATTTGCCTAATGTGATCCCTATGAGTGGAGCGCCATTCAATGCTCAAGAATAACTTGGCCTTATACAATCAGCAATTTACAGGCTACTGGGAGTATTCAATATCTTGGGGCCATGAAAAAAAGCAGCCTTTATAATTATGGCAGATGCCAAGTGGACCCATTGACCCTCTCATCGGTGCTATATAGTAATATTATTGGATACTCTGGAGCCAATTGTGAACTTCACCAATCTCACCTCATCTCACCCCTGTCAGTGCAGTTGGAAGGATGATTAATTATCATTTAGACGGGAAGAGAGTTGGGGAGAGGTTTTCATTACATAGATTTTCATTACTCTTTATTTGCACCATGAACACTTTTTCTTCTGAGGCTTTGTATAATTAGTCCGGGGAGATTATGTGGTATGAACTTTTCACAAGATATTTGCATTCTAGGAAAGACTAAGCAACAACGTCATCAGAATTTGTATTAAAGGCTAGTCTGGTATAACTGTAAACTGGGAAACCTTAATACAGTCTTGCCTGGTTTAATATATAGAACAATATCTAATAATTTTTTGGGTACAGTATCTAGAATTAGTGATTATAATAACTATAATAATATTGTCTATGTATAAGAATATAACTAGTATAATACTGCTCCTATGTACAAAAATATAACTACAGTACTATAATACTGCCTCCTATGTGCAAGAATATAACTACTATAATACTGCTCCTATGTACAGGAATATAACTACTATAATACTGCTCCTATGTACAAGAATATAACTACTATAATACTGCTCCTGTGTACAAGAATATAACTACTATAATACTGCTCCTATGTACAAGAATATAACTACTATAATACTGCTCCTATGTACAAGAATATGACTACTATAATACTGCCCCTATGTACAAGAATATAACTACTATAATACTGCTCCTATGTACAAGAATATAACTACTATAATACTGCTCCTTTGTACAAGAATAGAACTACTATAATATTGCTCCTATGTAGAAGTATATAACTACTGTAATACTGCTCCTATGTACAGAAATATGACTACTATAATACCGCTCCTATTTAAAATAATATAACTATTACAATACTGGCTTCTATGTACAAGAATATAACTACTATAATACTGCTCCTATTTACAAGAATATAAATACTATAATACTGCTCCTATGTACAAGAATATAACTACTATAATACGGCCCCCTATGTATAAGACTATAACTTCTATATTACTGCTCCTATGTACAAGATTATAACAACTATAATACTGCCTCCTATGTACAAGAATATAACTACTATAATATTGCCTCCTATGTACAAGAATATAACTACTATAATACTGCCTCCTATGTTCAAGAATATAACTACTATAATACTGCTCCTATGTACAAGAATATAACTACTATAATACTGCTCCTATGTACAAGAATATAACTACTATAATACTGCCTCCTATGTACAAGAATATAACTACTATAATATTGCTCCTATGTACAAGAATATAACTACTATAATACTACTCCTATGTACAAGAATATAACTACTATAATACTGCTCCTATGTACAAGAATATAACTACTATAATACTGCTCCTTTGTACAAGAATATAACTACTATAATACTGCCTCCTATGTACAAGAATATAACTACTATAATACTGGTCCTATGTACAAGAATATAACTACTATAATACTGCTCCTGTGTACAAGAATATAACTACTATAATACTGCTCCTATGTACAAGAATATAACTACTATAATACTGCTCCTATGTACAAGAATATAACTACTATAATACTGCTCCTATGTACAAGAATATAACTACTATAATACTGCTCCTATGTACAAGAATATAACTACTATAATACTACTCCTATGTACAAGAATATAACTACTATAATACTGCTCCTATGTACAAGAATATAACTACTATAATACTGCTCCTTTGTACAAGAATATAACTACTATAATACTGCCTCCTATGTACAAGAATATAACTACTATAATACTGGTCCTATGTACAAGAATATAACTACTATAATACTGCTCCTGTGTACAAGAATATAACTACTATAATACTGCTCCTGTGTACAAGAATATAACTACTATAATACTGCTCCTATGTACAAGAATATAACTACTATAATACTGCTCCTATGTACAAGAATATAACTACTATAATACTGCTCCTATGTACAAGAATATAACTACTATAATACTGCTCCTATGTACAAGAATATAACTTCTATAACTGCTCCTGTCTAGAAGAAGATTGCTCTGTTGCAGAGACCTCATAGTTTTCTCTCAGTCTTCGCTCCTATATCGGCTGTAACAATATAAGACATAATGATACAATGTTATGAACTTTTTCTTGTTTCCCTGGGATTTACAGTATGAGAACTTGTTGGATTTCCTCAGCTCTGTTCTTGTGTTGTTTGCAGCCGGGAATTCTTGTTAGTCTTATAAATTGCTTTACTTGCAGATCACCCGACACTTCCATGGGGGAAATGTGAATCCTCTGAAGTGTCAGACAATGAAGTTTATTGCAGTTCTTGAAAAATATAAAAATGAAGGAGAAGCAAATCTAACCTGCCGTGTTTAGAATGTGACGGCTTCAAGGTCTGGTTATATGCACATTGAGATCTGGGCTTATTATTGCAGCTTTATTATATTGGTTCAGTGATCAAGAGTGCACAGGTCAAGAGGCAGATTGAGTGGTCGGGTTGTTGGACAAAACAGAAGGATTCAGAAGACCTTAGGCCCCTTTTTTCAGTGCAGAAGATGGAGTTTAATATTTTTTTGCTGTCTTAACTATAAGATTACATTACTTTCTTCTTGCAGATGATAGATTGAGATCTCATTACTATGTATATATAGATAATAGGATTTAGAGGTGGATTCCTGCATGAAACTCACAGTAAAGCAGACTACAACTGTCTTGGAGATGAGTCCAGTGGTGGATTTCTATCTAAAGTTGTTAATGGAGAGTATTATTACTCTTTGAGAATGATGAATCACTGAGTGAAGCTTCAAGTATTGCGGATTACCACTCCGTGGAGATGATGAGTGTGGTGGTAGATACCTTTGCAAAGCTGACAATGGTGCAGATTACTACCTTTTGGAGATGATGAGCCCAGTGGTAGACCTCTGTCTGAAGCTGCCAGTGGACCAGATTACTACACTCTTGGAGGTGAAAATTCCAGTGGTAGATCCTTGAATGTAGCGGCCATTGTAATGGAGATGATGAGTCCAGTTAGTAGTAGACCTCTATTTGTAGCTGCCAGTGGAGCAAATTACTACTCTCTCAGAGGTGATGAGTCCAGTGGTAGATCCTTGAATGTAGCGCCCATTGTAGGGGAGATGATGAGTCCAGTGGTAGATCCTTGAATGTAGCGCCCATTGTAGGGGAGATGATGAGTCCAGTGGTAGATCCTTGAATGTAGCGCCCATTGTAATGGAGATGATGAGTCCAGTTAGTAGTAGACCTCTATTTGTAGCTGCCAGTGGAGCAAATTACTACTCTCTCAGAGGTGATGAGTCCAGTGGTAGATCCTTGAATGTAGCGCCTATTGTAGGGGAGATGATGAGTCCAGTGGTAGATCCTTGAATGTAGCACCCATTGTAGGGGAGATGATGAGTCCAGTGGTAGATCCTTGAATGTAGCGCCCATTGTAGGGGAGATGATGAGTCCAGTGGTAGATCCTTGAATGTAGCTGCCATTGTAATGGAGATGATGAGTCCAGTTAGTAGTAGACCTCTATTTGTAGCTGCCAGTGGAGCAAATTACTACTCTCTCAGAGGTGATGAGTCCAGTGGTAGATCCTTGAATGTAGCTGCCATTGTAATGGGGATGATAAGTCCAGTGGTAGATCCTTGAATGTAGCTGCGATGATGAGTCCAGTGGTAGATCCTTGAATGTAGCGCCCATTGTAGGGGAGATGATGAGTCCTGTGGTAGATCCTTGAATGTAGTGGCCATTGTAGGGGAGATAATGAGTCTAGTGGTAGATCCTTGAATGTAGCTGCCATTGTAATGGAGATGATGAATCCAGTTAGTAGTAGACCTCTCTTTGTAGCTGCCAGTGGAGCAAATTACTACTCTCTCAGAGGTGATGAGTCCAGTGGTAGATCCTTGAATGTAGCGGCCAATGTAGGGGAGATGATGAGTCCAGTGGTAGATCCTTGAATGTAGCGGCCAATGTAGGGGAGATGATGAGTCCAGTGGTAGATCCTTGAATGTAGCGGCCAATGTAGGGGAGATGATGAGTCCAGTGGTAGATCCTTGAATGTAGCGGCCAATGTAGGGGAGATGATGAGTCCAGTGGTAGATCCTTGAATGTAGCGGCCAATGTAGGGGAGATGATGAGTCCAGTGGTAGATCCTTGAATGTAGCGGCCATTGTAATGGAGACGATGAGTCCAGTGGTAGACCTCTATTTGTAGCTGCCAGTGGAGCAAATTACTACTCTCTCAGAGGTGATGAGTCCAGTGGTAGATCCTTTTCTGAAGCCGTCAGTGAAGTGGATTACTACTCTTTTGGAGATGATGAGTACAGAGGCAGACCTCTGTCTGAAGCTGTTTGAGATTGGATTACTACTCCCTTAGAAATCATGAGTTCAGTGGTAGATGGTAAAGCTTCCAGTGGAGCGGATCACTATTTTCAGAAAATGATGAGTCTAGTGGTAGATTCCTGACTTGAGCTGATTACTTTTCCCATCATCGCTTTTGATGCAGTTATTGACATTGAGCATCTTGTGAACATCTTCACAAGTCCTTAGCCATAAGACTTTGCAGTTTGCTACTGCAATATAGATACAAGATACATTGATGACTATTTTTAACTTGTCCATAGATCTAATGGTTTGACCGCAATAGATAATCAACTCAACTATGTTATCCAAATGATTGGTAAAAATCAATAAAATCATTATGATTTGATTGTAATTTGCATTTGAGGTTATTAAGGCACAGTGATCAGATCTTACTACAAGTAACTTCCCCTCAGCTTTTCAATTCAATGGTTTTCCAAATCCGTTTTGATTGGTGATTCCACTGGAAGACACCAGAATGTCCTGGAGAAACTTCTATAGAATCTATAGTTCCAGTGATTCAGAGAGTGATGACCACTGAACAACACTGCCACCCTAGTAATTAATGGCACCATTGTTTATGGGACAGCAACCACCTAGAAGAGCTTAGGAAGAAGTGTTACTAGAGGGACTGGTTGGAGTTTGCATGCACCAGTAGGGATGGGGCAGGAGCTCTATACTATGGATTTATATTGGCTGTACAGGAACAATTTAACTTTTGCAAAGCCTATAATTTTTCTTTTCAATCGGCGAATTTAGGATTTGAATGAAACCCTTCAATGTTGAGGTTGACATTGTCTGGATACAGAATGCAACCTCGCAGGGTAGGAAAGGTTCTTTACTTTTCCGTCTATACATCCATTTTGCAAACCAATTATTTTTTTTATTGACGCCGGTTTTGTGCCGCTTGATCCCTGCATCGCCGATTCCACACAGATAATGTCTCGGTGCAGTCAACCCGAAACTATGTACAATAATACATTGTAACAATATGTTCTCCATATCAATCCATAGATTTCCATGCAGCACAATAAAAGGAAATGAAACCCACTGTTTCCTAATAGACTGCTGTTTTGGTATCAGTTCAGAACCTCTATTATCTGGGTCCGCAGCTGCTGCACCCCATTCTCCCGATAATTGCTCCTATCACAATTCATAATGGATACATAAAACATGAATTTCATTTTGCATAGTTTTTAAATAACTGTTGAATAATAAGCAGCAAAATGCCCTGTTAGCTGTAATGCTGGTGAATGAGCAACGGGGAATAGACTTGCTGCTATAATGATCGCCGAGAAAGGCTCGATGCTGATTATGTGCAAATATGCAGCTTTCAAATCATAGGAGAAAATGCTTTACTTTAGCTGACGACGCACTGACATTGTATCACATGGAAGCTTTATGTTAAAGGGCTGCTGCGGCAAAGTGGGAGAGATAAACAGACTTTTCTGTAGAGGGAATATTGGAACCAGAGTTCTCTGGGATCACGATTCAGATGTATCCAGAAGGCGTCAACCTGTAACTTTAACATTAAGAGGGTACTCCCATTTGGACGCTCATTGCATATTGCTAGGCTTTCCAGTGTCTGCATGCGTTTATGCATGTGGAGCAGTGTGCTGCTGCATATAGTGTTTGCTGTGGTAGCGTGCTGCCCAGACCCTGGACCATCTACCCAGAGCAGATACATTTTTTAAGCTTCGGCCCAGGTGAGGCAAGTCTGATAACGTAGGTCCATCTGCTGGAAGCCACCTTGTTGCTGGTAGACGGGCCAAGGACAATGTGCACAAAGAGCTAATTTTTACACAGTAACTACAGCAACAATGCTATTCAGATTTATCCATGTTTCCAGTGTTTGCATGTGGCCTTTTGCACATGGAGTAGTGTGCTCCTTCATATAGTGTCTGCTAGGATATGCCATGAATGTCTGATAGCTGCAGGACCCACTCCTATCTCAAGAATGGGGCCCAGAGTGAATGGAGAGCAAGCTACGCATTCATAGCTACCCTCTATCCACAGCTATGGGACTTCCGAAAATAGATAAGCACTGTCCCATAGTGGTACGTAAATGGAGGGGTGGTTGCACTTGTGCGGATTGCTCTGCATTCAATGCTATAAGAGTTCTGAAAGTCCCAAAGCAGTGAATGGAGATTATGCAGTGCACATGAGCTGTACTTTCCATTCACTTTTGCGGGCTCCATTCTGGAGTCCCAGAAATAGGACCAGTACCTATCTGATATTTATGGCATATTCTATCGATATGCCAGAAATGTCTCGGAATGGACCCTCCTTTAACATCACTGTTCAACAGGGGAACCTTCCGTGCTGTATCTTAGGCAGCCATGGGATGCAACTGTCATGCCCTGCTCAGACTATGTGCGGAGGTCTGCCAGATTAGCAGCACATGTTTAGTTTTTTGTTTTGTTTTGGAGTCGTGCTAGATCCGCCTCCCTTTAGGTGCACTGGGTGGGGTCGTTGGTTTAAATTACTCTGTCTGGCTTTGGAAGCAAGGAAGGAAGGATTGGCTGTTCCTGCTCAGATAATATAAGTTGGTTTCTGATTTATTGTGGTTTGCTGTCTAGGTGGTTTGAGTGATGTCTGTCCTCTCCAGGTTCTGAGGGAGCAGGCTGCCCCTATTCCCCTTTCACCATCTCAGGGATTCTAGGGTATTTTTAGCCCAGGCACGAGGACACATTATTCCCACCTTAAGGGTCTGAATGTGGGCATAGCAGTATAGGGAGAGCTGTTAGGGTTCTTCTGGTCAGTCGTGCAGTCTGGAAGTCTCTTCAACTAAATACTGGTTCCCATCTGCAGACAACCAGGAGCTCTGAATGCTTTCTTTCATAACAGTTTATAGCTGAACTAGAAAATTCTAGTGATAGGGGTGGAGTGGAGAATCACAACCTAACCAGAAACAATGTTGCAATTTCTCTCATAGACTTGTATAGAGCTTCATGTCTATGGGAATGACTAAGCAGTTTTTCCAGAAGGTCAGTGTGTCTTTTTCACTCCAAAACTTTGCATAGCCCCTTATAGTCCCCCAAACTCTCAGTTTTAGTTGGCTGTGTATTAACCCTTTCCACAGTGCAGTGCAGCTATAGTGCAGACCTCCTTAAATGTCTCTCTTTTTTGAACTGAAGTATAGATTTGCATTATTACAGTTACAATATTGATCCAGAAAGTGATTCCTATCTGTATATTAGAGCTCGCCTTGAATGTTATTTTTTTATTTTATTTGGTGCAATTTGGATCGGAGATAATTACAGGTGAAGAATTATAATATCGTGCAAAAGTTTATTTATTTTAGTAATGCAACTTAAGATTCGAATTTTGTGAAAAGGTTCAATATTCTAGGCTCAAAGTGTCAACCTCTAGTCAGCTAATTAATCCATACCCCCTGAGCAAAGGGGACCTGAGATTGTGACTTTGGGGGTTTATAAGCGGTAAGCCATAATCATCCAAATTATAACAAATAAAGGCTTGAAATATCTCGCTTTGTATGTAATGAGTCTCATATGTTAGTTTTAACTTTTAAGTTATATTACTGAAACAAATGAACTTTGCACAATGTTCTAATTTTTTCGAGTTTCACTTGTATATATTCAGATCATTTTTGTGCTATTGTTTAAAAGGAAACTATTGAAGTGTATAGATATGCTGGAAAAATGGATCTTTCATACAATGAAAACATATGTGTCCCTGTTTGACCGTCCAAAAAGTTGGGAGACATGATGTGGAATAACAAAAAACATACAATAAACATATTCAATGCAGTTATACAGTATGGCACAGTATAAGTGTATACAATGGCATACATCACAGTGCAAATTAACCCCTCCAAGTGCACTAAAGTATTGAGTTGACGGCTTTGCAATGTAGCAATGGGCAAATATCCACAAACGTCCATAGTCCAAAGTACCTTTGCTCCAGGACACTACGTAATGTCAATTTGCCAGCCATGGATTCAGTGGAAGATTTATAAGGGAATCAGAGGTAGCAGTTGTAATATAAAATAAGGGAATACCAGCTCACCGATACTCTAATAGCGTGGCGTCCTTCAGTGCACGGATCCCGTCAGACTCAATTGAATTGAATCGTAGCAGTTATAACTTGGACCAGGAAACTGGAGCATCCAAAAGCCACTTTTCAAAGCGAGAATTGGATGATGTTAATACATTACTGCTTTCTTTGAGATAAAGGAGCTGAGCTGCAGTACCAGACACAGCCCGTGGACACTGGTGGAGCTCTTTCTGGAAGAGAACAGTTCATCGCCTCTTCAAGGGGTTAAAAGCACCTCCTCTCACAAACAATATGCCGGTAATGATGCTGTCCTCGGTGCTCCACCAGTAAACAATGACCAGCTGAGATTGCAGCACTTGGAATCCCTCCCGTACCTTCACTAATGAAGCCCCGCATTATGCACCTTAGGTAATAACGGGATGAGAACAGGTGGGTTTTCAGATCTCGTAGATTAGCAGATAAACTGCACAAGCTTTTCATTTAGCACAAATGACAATGCACGGCTCCGGCACATGTCTTCACTCGCTCCAGAATGAACGCACGCAGCATGAGCTGTGACAGGAGCCCAGAGCCAGACATTAAACACCGCAAAATTAAGATTAATCAGAAGAGAAAACGCTGAAAGGCTTTCGATGACATCCTTTGTTCTGCTGTCTCTGGTTTTTACTTATGCAATGAGACTAAAATCTTTCCTGCATATTCACCTGGTGATCGGTCCACTACTCATATCCATGTGTGGTCGACGACATACACTCACCTAAAGAATTATTAGGACCGCCATACTAATACGGTGTTGGACCCCCTTTTGCCTTCAGAACTGCCTTAATTCTACGTGGCATTGATTCCACAAGGTGCTGATAGCATCTTTAGAAATGTTGGCCCATATTGATAGGATAGCATCTTGCAGTTGATGGTGATTTGAGGGATGCACATCCAGGGCACGAAGCTCCCGTTCCACCACATCCCAAAGATGCTCTATTGGGTTGAGATCTGGTGACTGTGGGGCCATTTTAGTACAGTGAACTCATTGTCATGTTCAAGAAACCATTTTTCCAGTCTTCAACCGTCCAGTTTTGGTGAGCTCGTGCAAATTGTAGCCTCTTTTTCCTATTTGTAGTGGAGATGAGTGGTACCCGGTGGGGTCTTCTGCTGTTGTAGCCCATCCGCCTCCAGGTTGTGCGTGTTGTGGCTTCACAAATGCTTTGCTGCAGACCTCGGTTGTAACGAGTGGTTATTTCAGTCAACGTTGCTCTTCTATCAGCTTGAATCAGTCGGCCCATTCTCCTCTGACCTCTAGCATCAACAAGGCATTCTCGCCCACAGGACGGCCGCATACTGGATGTTTTTCCCTTTTCACACCATTCTTTGTAAACCCTAGAAATGGTTGTGCGTGAAAATCCCAGTAACTGAGCAGATTGTGAAATACTCAGACCGGCCCGTCTGGCACCAACAACCATGCCACGCTCAAAACTGCTTAAATCGCCTTTTTTTCCCATTCTGACATTCGGTTTGGAGTTCAGGAGATTGTCTTGACCAGGACCACAACCCGACATGCATCGAAGCAACTGCCATGTGATTGGTTGACTAGATAATCGCATTAATGAGAAATAGAACAGGTGTTCCTAATAATTCTTTAGGTGAGTGTATGTCTGGGCAGATAGGGATCACGCAGTTGGATTTCAACATGTACAATCTTTTTGTTCCCAAGAAAATGAGCCACTAGAGGTGTCTGGCAGCAGCCTACTCCCTATCTTCTCATTGAAGACACATGCATGCTCAGCATGGGGCATCAGGTGAGAAAGCATTTGGCCAAACCAGTGTTAAAGGGGTTGTGTCATCGCTAGGATTTGCCACCAATGTCTGATAGTTGTGGGTCCCACCTGTGGTACCCTCAGCTATCCTTACGACAGAGCCTGCAAGGTGAAAGAGAGCAGACTACGCATGCGCAGCTCTCTTCCATTCATTTCTATAGGAGTGCTGAAAATAGCCCAAAAAAACAATCGCAATACACCCACTGTGGCATCTGTAGATAATCTTTTTCCATGGTTTCTTATCTTGCTGCTCCTCCTCCCCTCTCACAGCATACAAAGGCCAAAAGGAGACTTTGGCCCTTTCATTGGGCTTAGGGCTGAAGCAGGGGTCGCAGCATAAGGGACTGTGAATTCTTCACCCCTAGGACTCATTCATATGGCTGTATGCTGCCTGCAAAAAGGCGGATCCGTTTTTTTGCAGACAGTTCAGCATGTACGCAAAAAAAAGATTGCATTCCGCATTTTTGCGGACCCATAGACTTATTTGACATGTTGCATTTGTTTTGCGGAGCCATAGAACGGAAAAAAAGGCCCAATAGGAGTGAGTGGGTCTGCCTCTAATCCACAAAAAAACGGATCTGCATTTTTTGGACAGCATACAGCTGTCTGAATGACCCCTTAAGGAGATGTAGACTTCTCCAGACCCATTGTAACATCCATTAGCAACAACTGAGACATAGATAAGCTGAAGCCACCAAGTTGTGTTTCCATAGGCAGTGGACAGGACAAGAAGACATGGTCCATAATACAATCTGAGTTGGGACCAAATGGAACAGGAACAAACAAAGCTTTGTAGACGCCTTGAAACCTCCATCCACCGTGACCGAGGGATTTCTGCAGCGAAATCCAGACACTGTAAAGAGGACTAACGTACGATGACCATAGAGTCCTTTAGATTCCCAGCACCAATGTGGTTGAGTGAGTCTACTACCTCCATCACCTGGTACATGACACGGAACAGTAGATACTTGACACAATGTAATGGAAATATGTGAACTTTCCTACGCAGAAACGTTTTATGTAGAATGTTATTCTTGTACTATGTGGACTTAGAGAAGTTTCCCAAAACTTAAGGAAAAAAAAGTAGAAGAAAGATAAACTTTTTTCCCTTCGACTATTGCATGCAGCCTATTACAGCAGCTCCTATCTGGCCGCTCTCCATGGTGCTGAAACGCGATGGCTCATTATTTTAACTTCTCTTCCCATATACATCCTTTTTCATTAAATGCAGTGATCTTCCCTTTCTTTGAACTATTTTCTTCTTTACTTAACGCTTCTTGTTAGTTGTGAAATATTTAAAGGAAGGACAAGCTGCAAAAAATGGCTTAATTAACTTTAAAAATACTTTTAAGGATTTTTTCCCCACTATCTCCTTCTTTGAAGTGCACAGTTGTAACCCTCAGATTTTTTTATTTTCCTTTTTTTTTTTAATCACCAAAGGAGGTTGAAGGAAAGCGCCATTATTTTGCAGCTGTTCAGTTTGTTTACTGTTATTTACTATTAGACGGAGCCGCCATCTTCAAAGAGGAAGTAAAGTAAACGGCGCAGAACTTTACTAGTCTTTGCATCAAAAAATATATATGCTTTAGAAATTGTTTTTTATTTTGAGTTAGACTTTTGTTTGTTTGTGGCTCCTGTTATTCAGACACAGACAATATTATAATAATCAATTTATGAAAATGCCATCAAAGGTGCTGGGTACCATAAATAATGATTTTCACCACTCTGGACCTCATATTTTCTTCTATTGAAATAGGCATCTACTGTACTTTACTGCCTCCATTGAGCTAAAATCTAATTAAGGGGACTCCCAGTAGAGAAAACAACAAAAATCAGCAACAAGGAAGGTTTGGAATATCTACTATAATACTGCTCCTATGTACAAGGATATAACGACTATAATACTGCTCCTATGTACAAGAATATACCTACTATAATACTGCTCCTATGTACAATAATATCACTACTATAATACTGCTCCTATGTACAAGAATATACCTACTATAATACTGCTCCTATGTACAAGAATATAACTACTATAATACTGCTCCTATGTACAAGGATATAACGACTATAATACTGCCTCCTATGTCCAAGAATATACCTACTATAATACTGCTCCTATATACAATAATATCACTACTATAATACTGCTCCTATGTACAAGAATATACCTACTATAATACTGCTCCTATGTCCAAGAATATAACAACTATAATACTGCTCCTATGTACAGGAATATAACTACTATAATACTGCCTGTTATGTACAAGAATATAACTACTATAATACTGCTCTTATGTACAGGAATATAACTACTATAATACTACCTCCTATGTACAAGAATATAACTACTATAATACTGCCTCCTGTGTACAAGAATATACCTACTATAATACTGCCTCCTATGTACAAGAATATACCTACTATAATACGGCACCTATGTACAAGAATATAACTAATATAATACTGCCTTCTATGTACAAGAATATAACTACTATAATACTGCCTCCTATGTACAAGAATATAACTACTATAATACTGCTCCTATGTACAAGAATATAACTACTATAATACTGCCTCCTATGTACAAGTATATAACGACTATAATACTGCTCCTATGTACAGGAATATAACTACTATAATACTGCCTCCTATGTAGAAGAATATAACGACTATAATACTGCTCCTATGTACAGGAATATAACTGCTATAATGCTGCCTCCTATGTACAAGAATATAACTACTATAATACGGCACCTATGTACAAGAATATAACTACTATAATACTGCTCCTATGTACAGGAATATAACTACTATAATACTGCTCCTATGTACAAGAATATAACTACTATAATACTGCCTCCTATGTACAAGAATATAACTACTATAATACTGCCTCCTGTGTACAAGAATATAACTACTATAATACTGCTCCTATGTACAAGAATATAACTACTATAATACTGCCTCCTATGTACAAGAATATAACAACTATAATACTGCTCCTATGTACAGGAATATAACTACTATAATACTGCCTCTGTACAATAATATAACTACTATAATACTGCTCCTATGTACAAGAATACAACTACTATAACACTGCTTCCTATGTACAAGAATATAACTACTATAATACTGCTCCTATGTACACGAATATAACTACAATAATACTGCTCCTATGTACAGGAATATAACGACTATAATACTGCTCCTATGTCCAAGAATATACCTACTATAATACTGCTCCTATGTACAATAATATCACTACTATAATACTGCTCCTATGTACAAGAATATAACTACTACAATACTGCCTCCTATGTACAAGAATATAACTACTATAATACTGCTCTTATGTACAGGAATATAACTACTATAATACTGCCTCCTATGTACAAGAATATAACGACTATAATACTGCTTCTATGTACAGGAATATAACTACTATAATACTGCCTGCTATGTACAAGAATATAACTACTATAATACTGCTCCTATGTACAAGACTATACCTACTATAATACTGCCTCCTATGTACAAGAATATAACTACTATAATACTACTCCTATGTACAAGAATATAACGACTATAATACTGCTCCTATGTACAGGAATATAACTACTATAATACTGCCTCCTATGTAGAAGAATATAACGACTATAATACTGCTCCTATGTACAGGAATATAACTGCTATAATGCTGCCTCCTATGTACAAGAATATAACTACTATAATACGGCACCTATGTACAAGAATATAACTACTATAATACTGCTCCTATGTACAAGAATATAACTACTATAATACTGCCTCCTATGTACAAGAATATAGCAACTATAATACTGCTCCTATGTACAGGAATATAACTACTATAATACTGCCTCCTATGTACAATAATATAACTACTATAATACTGCTCCTATGTACAAGAATACAACTACTATAACACTGCTCCTATGTACAAGAATATAACTACTATAATACTGCTCCTATGTACACGAATATAACTACAATAATACTGCTCCTATGTACAGGAATATAACGACTATAATACTGCTCCTATGTCCAAGAATATACCTACTATAATACTGCTCCTATGTACAAGAATATAACTACTATAATACGGCACCTATGTACAAGAATATAACTACTATAATACTGCTCCTATGTACAGGAATATAACTACTATAATACTGCTGCTATGTACAAGAATATAACTACTATAATACTGCTGCTATGTACAAGAATATAACGACTATAATACTGCTCCTATGTACAGGAATATAACTACTATAATACTGCCTGCTATGTACAAGAATATAACTACTATAATACTGCTGCTATGTACAAGAATATAACGACTATAATACTGCTCCTATGTACAGGAATATAACTACTATAATACTGCCTGCTATGTACAAGAATATAACTACTATAATACTGCTCCTATGTACAGGAATATGACTACTATAATACCGCCTCCTATGTACAAGAATATAACTACTATAATACTGCCTCCTATGTACAAGAATATAACGACTATAATACTGCTCCTATGTACAGGAATATAACTACTATAATACTGCCTGCTATGTACAAGAATATAACTACTATAATACTGCTGCTATGTACAAGACTATACCTACTATAATACTGCCTCCTATGTACAAGAATATACCTACTATAATACGGCACCTATGTACAAGAATATAACTACTATAATACTACTCCTATGTACAAGAATATAACGACTATAATACTGCTCCTATGTACAGGAATATAACTACTATAATACTGCCTCCTATGTAGAAGAATATAACGACTATAATACTGCTCCTATGTACAGGAATATAACTGCTATAATGCTGCCTCCTATGTACAAGAATATAACTACTATAATACGGCACCTATGTACAAGAATATAACTACTATAATACTGTTCCTATGTACAGGAATATAACTACTATAATACTGCTCCTATGTACAAGAATATAACTACTATAATACTGCCTCCTATTTACAAGAATATAACTACTATAATACTGTCACGGACGGTGTACAGGAAACAAGGCAAAGCAACATGTATAAATGACTCGCTGGATCCAAAAGCTAAGGAACCAAGGGAGACCCCTGCAGAAGACCTGCCACTTTCCCTGGCTGCTCAGCCTATGCAAAGATCCTAATGGTGGAGGTTTGCATATCCACGAACCTTGACTATAAAGCCCTGAGCACCCTACAATTGTGAGGGGACACGACCACCGGCTCCCTACACAAGATACGGAGGGAGTCAGGGTCACCTGGGATCCAGCAAACAGAAAATAACAGATAAAGGTACAACACTTAGCTTTGATGCAAACAAGAGAACAAAGTCAGCATGCACACACACTCCAGGAAGTAGTATAAGCCGCCCAGAAAAGCATTCTGGGGAGGAATTTAAAGGGAAGCAATTAGTCCAACACATGACAGCTGAGAGAGGCTAACGAGAGGAGGAACTGAATACCACAACACAGAAACTCAAGGAGGAGGTTCTGAAAGGCCTCTGTCAGAGCTTCTCAGCTGTCTGGTTGTGACAAATACTGCCTCCTGTGTACAAGAATATAACTACTATAATACTGCTCCTATGTACAAGAATATAACTACTATAATACTGCCTCCTATGTACAATAATATAACTACTATAATACTGCTCCTATGTACAAGAATACAACTACTATAACACTGCTCCTATGTACAAGAATATAACTACTATAATACTGCCTCCTATGTACAAGAATATAACTACTATAATACTGCTCCTATGTACAAGAATATAACTACTATAATACTGCCTCCTATGTACAAGAATATAACTACTATAATACTGCCCCTATGTACACGAATATAATTACAATAATACTGCTCCTATGTACAAGAATATAACTACTATAATACTGCCTCCTATGTACAAGAATATAACTACTATAATACTGCTCCTATGTACACGAATATAATTACAATAATACTGCTCCTATGTACAAGAATATAACTACTATAATACTGCTCCTATGTACAAGAATATAACTACTATAATACTGCCTCCTATGTACAAGAATATAACTACTATAATACTGCTCCTATGTACAAGAATATAACTGCTATAATACTGCTCCTATGTACAAAAATATAACTACTATAACACTGCCTCCCATGTACAAGAATATAACTACTATAATACTGCCTCCTATGTACAAGAATATAACTACTATAATACTGCCCCTATGTACAAGAATATAACTACTATAATACTGCTCCTATTTACAGGAATATAACTACTATAATACTGCCCCCTATGTACAAGAATATAACTACTATAATACTGCCTCCTATGTACAAGAATATAACTACTATAATACTGCCTCCTATGTACAAGAATATAACTACTATAATACTGCCTCCTATGTACAAGAATATAACTACTATAATACTGCCTCCTATGTACAAGAATATAACTACTATAATACTGCTCCTATGTACAAGAATATAACTACTATAATACTGCCTCCTATGTACAAGAATATAACTACTATAATACTGCCTCCTATGTACAAGAATATAACTACTATAATACTGCCTCCTATGTACAAGAATATAACTACTATAATACTGCCTCCTATGTACAAGAATATAACTACTATAATACTGCCTCCTATGTACAAGAATATAACTACTATAATACTGCTCCTATGTACAAGAATATAACTACTATAATACTGCCTCCTATGTACAAGAATATAACTACTATAATACTGCTCCTATGTACAAGAATATAACTACTATAATACTGCTCCTATGTACAAAAATATAACTACTATAACACTGCCTCCCATGTACAAGAATATAACTACTATAATACTGCCTCCTATGTACAAGAATATAACTACTATAATACTGCTCCTATGTACAAGAATATAACTACTATAATACTGCTCCTATGTACAAGAATATAACTACTATAACACTGCCTCCTATGTACAAGAATATAACTACTATAATACTGCCTCCTATGTACAAGAATATAACTACTATAACACTGCCTCCTATGTACAAGAATATAACTACTATAATACTGCCTCCTATGTACAAGAATATAACTACTATAATACTGCTCCTATGTACAAGACTATAACTACTATAATACTGCCTCCTATGTACAAGAATATAACTACTATAATACTGCTCCTATGTACAAGAATATAACTACTATAATACTGCTCCTATGTACAAGAACATAACTACTATAATACTGCTCCTATGTACAAGAATATAACTACTATAATACTGCCTCCTATGTACAAGAATATAACTACTATAATACTGCTCCTATGTACAAGGATATAACTACTATAATACTGCCTCCTATGTACAAGAATATAACTACTATAACACTGCTTCTATGTACAAGAATATAACTACTATAATACTGCTCCTATGTACAAGAATATAACTACTATAATACTGCCTCCTATGTACAAGAATATAACTACTATAATACTGCTCCTATGTACAAGGATATAACTACTATAATACTGCCTCCTATGTACAAGAATATAACTACTATAACACTGCTTCTATGTACAAGAATATAACTACTATAATACTGCCCTCTATGGACAGTAATACTGTTACCTGTGCTAGACTTATACACTCACCTAAAGAATTATTAGGAACACCTGTTCTATTTCTCATTAATGCGATTATCTAGTCAACCAATCACATGGCAGTTGCTTCGATGCATGTTGGGTTGTGGTCCTGGTCAAGACAATCTCCTGAACTCCAAACTGAATGTCAGAATGGGAAAGAAAGGTGATTTAAGCAGTTTTGAGCGTGGCATGGTTGTTGGTGGCAGACGGGCCGGTCTGAGTATTTCACAATCTACTCAGTTACTGGGATTTTCACGCACAACCATTTCTAGGGTTTACAAAGAATGGTGTGAAAAGGGAAACACACCCAGCATGCGGCCGTCCTGTGGGCGAGAATGCCTTGTTGATGCTAGAGGTCAGAGGAGAATGGGCGACTGATGCAAGCTGATAGAAGAGCAACGTTGACTGAAATAACCACTCATTACAACCGAGGTCTGCAGAAAAGCATTTGTGAAGCCACAACACGCACAACCTTGAGGCGGATGGGCTACAACAGCAGAAGACCCCACCGGGTACCACTCATCTCCACTACAAATAGGAAAAAGAGGCTACAATTTGCACAAGCTCACCAAAATTGGACTGTTGAAGACTGGAAAAATGTTGCCTGGTCTGATGAGTCTCGATTTCTGTTGAGACATTAAAATGGTCTGAATTTGGCGTAAACAGAATGAGAACATGTATCCATCATGCCTTGTTACCACTGTGCAGGCTGGTGGTGGTGGTGTAATGGTGTGGGGGATGTTTTCTGGGCACACTTTAGGCCCCTTAGTGCCAATTGGCCATCGTTTAAATGCCACGGGCTACCTGAGCATTGTTTCTGACCATGTCCATCCCTTCATGACCACCATGTACCTATCCTCTGATGGCTACTTCCAGCAGGATAATGCACCATGTCACAAAGCTCCAATCATTTCAAATAGGTTTCTTGAACATGACAATGAGTTCACTGTACTAAAATGGCCCCACAGTCCCCAGATCTCAACCCAATAGAGCATCTTTGGGATGTGGTGGAACCGGAGCTTCGTGCCCTGGATGTGCATCCCTCAAATCTCCATCAACCGCAAGATGCCATCCTATCAATATGGGCCAACATTTCTAAAGATGCTATCAGCACCTTGTGGAATCAATGCCACGTAGAATTAAGGCAGTTCTGAAGGCAAAAGGGGGTCCAACACCGTATTAGTATGGTGGTCCTAATAATTCTTTAGGTGAGTGTATATTGTATGCCCCTTTAGGTTTTTAGCAGCAAGTCGACCCCAAAAAATTCCATCTATAATACATAGTCCTCCATTATAGTGTACATGAAGGGTTAAGGATGATATTTCCACCAGTTTGAGCTGCGTTTCATCCTTATGTAAATCTTCTCTTTCATTTTCTTTTTCTCTGCTTAGTGAAATAGGGAAATTGTCATGGAGACAAAGTCCACGTCTGAGCTCCTGAATGTCTTTAAAGAAGCTCCTCCAGGCTTTCGCGGCATTGCCTGTAAAACAACCGTGTTGACCTCATCAAACGCATAGACTGTGGATCCGGCAAATCTATTTCTACAGCCGGCTTAGGCTTTATCTGCTTCATATTGTAGGACTCGGAAAGCGGACTTACCAATTAAATTAGCGCCTCTTGTATCCAGCAAAGTGAATTCCTTTTCTTGTGCTATAAGATGTCCTCATTACTTGGTTCTGGAACATTAGTGAATAGCTCTGGGTTTAACGGAAACCCTCTGTTATGCTGTAATGGACAGGTGCTGAGGCCTTCTTAATATGATCGCGCACTTCACAGCAGAAATTCATTCAACTACTGTACGGATGGGTTTTAACTATTTTCATCCTGATCTTCCTGATTCATAAAGTGAATTACACTGGCATTTGAACAGGCAGAGCATAAGGAAAAGAGAAAGCGGGGGCACAACCATGTGGTGTGGCTTGCAAGACATGTGCCTTGGGAGCACTAACAGGCTGCCTGAAGTCCTCTTTACCGTGGTCAGAAGTCACATCTTATAAATGGCACATGGCAGGTGGGGGCCCTATTTCAGATTTTGGCTCTGGCCCTAGTTGAAGCACGGTCTAGCTCCAATTGTGAACATGGCTGTAGATTTAGATGGGCACTTTAACATGTAACCCAAGAGGAGAGCACCAGATCCTTGGTCAGGATGGCCAGGGAAGGAAATTCAGCTAAAACAGGAAATGGATAGGAAGTGAGTAGAACTGTTCCTGAAGAGCACATGTGAGCTGTGTGCAGAGGATCAGAGGAGTAAAGGAGCTGATATTGTAACACATAGAGATACTGCCATATTTGGTCAGGATGGCCAGGGAAAGAAACTCCACTAAGAGAGGAAGAGGATAGGAAATACTGCTCCAGTGTGTGCACCTATGAGCAGAACTGTTCCTGAAGAGCACGTGTGAGCTGTGTGCAGAGGATCAGAGGAGTAAAGGAGCTGATATTGTAACACATAGAGATACTGCCATATACTTGGTCAGGATGGCCAGGGAAAGAAACTCCACTAAGAGAGGAAGAGGATATGAAATACTGCTCCAGTGTGTGCACCTATGAGCAGAACTGTTCCTGAAGAGCACGTGTGAGCTGTGTGCAGAGGATCAGAGGAGTAAAGTAGCTGATATTGTAACACATAGAGATACTGCCATATACTTGGTCAGGATGGCCAGGGAAAGAAACTCCACTAAGAGAGGACGAGGATAGGAAATACTGCTCCAGTGTGTGCACCTATGAGCAGAACTGTTCCTAAAGAGCACGTGTGAGCTGTGTGCAGAGGATCAGAGGAGTAAAGTAGCTGATATTGTAACACATAGAGATACTGCCATATACTTGGTCAGGATGGCCAGGGAAAGAAACTCCACTAAGAGAGGAAGAGGATAGGAAATACTGCTCCAGTGTGTGCACCTATGAGCAGAACTGTTCCTGAAGAGCACGTGTGAGCTGTGTGCAGAGGATCAGAGGAGTAAAGGAGCTGATATTGTAACACATAGAGATACTGCCATATACTTGGTCAGGATGGCCAGGGAAAGAAACTCCACTAAGAGAGGAAGAGGATAGGAAATACTGCTCCAGTGTGTGCACCTATGAGCAGAACTGTTCCTGAAGAGCACGTGTGAGCTGTGTGCAGAGGATCAGAGGAGTAAAGGAGCTGATACTGTAACACATAGAGGTGCTGCTATAACATCTCACTCCAGCAGAGGGTGCCTGATCCTTGGTCAGGATGGCCAGGAAAGGAAATTTTGCTAGAACAGGAAATGGATAGGAAGTGCGTAGAACTGTTCCTGAATAGCAAGTGTGAACTGTGTGCAGAGGATCAGATGAGTAAAAGAGCTGATACTGTAACACATAGAGGTGCTGCTATAACATCTCACTCCAGCAGAGGGTGCCTGATCCTTGGTCAGGATGGCCAGGAAAGGAAATTTTGCTAGAACAAGAAATGGATAGGAAGTGCGTAGAACTGTTCCTGAATAGCAAGTGTGAACTGTGTGCATTGGATCAGAGGAGTAAAGGAGCTGATACTGTAACACATAGAGGTGCTGCTGTAACATCTCACTCCAGCAGAGGGTGCCTGATCCTTGGTCAGGATGGCCAGGAAAGGAAATTTTGCTAGAACAGGAAATGGATAGGAAGTGCGTAGAACTGTTCCTGAATAGCAAGTGTGAACTGTGTGCATTGGATCAGAGGAGTAAAGGAGCTGATACTGTAACACATAGAGGTGCTGCTGTAACATCTCACTCCAGCAGAGGATGCCAGATCATTGATCGGGATGGCCAGGGAAGGAAACTCCACTAAGAGAGGAAGAGGATAGGAAATACTGCTCCAGTGTGTGCACCTATGAGCAGAACTGTTCCTGAAGAGCACGTGTGAGCTGTGTGCAGAGGATCAGAGGAGTAAAGTAGCTGATATTGTAACACATAGAGATACTGCCATATACTTGGTCAGGATGGCCAGGGAAAGAAACTCCACTAAGAGAGGACGAGGATAGGAAATACTGCTCCAGTGTGTGCACCTATGAGCAGAACTGTTCCTAAAGAGCACGTGTGAGCTGTGTGCAGAGGATCAGAGGAGTAAAGTAGCTGATATTGTAACACATAGAGATACTGCCATATACTTGGTCAGGATGGCCAGGGAAAGAAACTCCACTAAGAGAGGAAGAGGATAGGAAATACTGCTCCAGTGTGTGCACCTATGAGCAGAACTGTTCCTGAAGAGCACGTGTGAGCTGTGTGCAGAGGATCAGAGGAGTAAAGGAGCTGATATTGTAACACATAGAGATACTGCCATATACTTGGTCAGGATGGCCAGGGAAAGAAACTCCACTAAGAGAGGAAGAGGATAGGAAATACTGCTCCAGTGTGTGCACCTATGAGCAGAACTGTTCCTGAAGAGCACGTGTGAGCTGTGTGCAGAGGATCAGAGGAGTAAAGGAGCTGATACTGTAACACATAGAGGTGCTGCTATAACATCTCACTCCAGCAGAGGGTGCCTGATCCTTGGTCAGGATGGCCAGGAAAGGAAATTTTGCTAGAACAGGAAATGGATAGGAAGTGCGTAGAACTGTTCCTGAATAGCAAGTGTGAACTGTGTGCAGAGGATCAGATGAGTAAAAGAGCTGATACTGTAACACATAGAGGTGCTGCTATAACATCTCACTCCAGCAGAGGGTGCCTGATCCTTGGTCAGGATGGCCAGGAAAGGAAATTTTGCTAGAACAGGAAATGGATAGGAAGTGCGTAGAACTGTTCCTGAATAGCAAGTGTGAACTGTGTGCATTGGATCAGAGGAGTAAAGGAGCTGATACTGTAACACATAGAGGTGCTGCTGTAACATCTCACTCCAGCAGAGGGTGCCTGATCCTTGGTCAGGATGGCCAGGAAAGGAAATTTTGCTAGAACAGGAAATGGATAGGAAGTGCGTAGAACTGTTCCTGAATAGCAAGTGTGAACTGTGTGCATTGGATCAGAGGAGTAAAGGAGCTGATACTGTAACACATAGAGGTGCTGCTGTAACATCTCACTCCAGCAGAGGATGCCAGATCATTGATCGGGATGGCCAGGGAAGGAAACTCCACTAAGAGAGGAAGAGGATAGGAAATACTGCTCCAGTGTGTGCACCTATGAGCAGAACTGTTCCTGAAGAGCACGAGAGAGCTGTGTGCAGAGGTGTGAAGGGGGTAATGTTAGAACACACATCTAAAGCCCCTATTAGATAATTGGTTGAATGATCAGGGACATACATTCATAGGAATGCTCATTCCCAATAATTGGCTTGTTCAATCGAATAGCCGATGAACAAACCGATGCTCATTCATCAACTGCTGCATATTTCATGAGCTTGAATGATGCCCAATTATTGGCAGTACATCTCCCTGTGTACTCAGGGATGTCCCGCCGATAATGAATAGAACAGAATGAACGATATGTTCCTCCCGCATTCAGTTTGCATCAGGCCGGTGTAATCAGGCCGATGCAAATCAGCGCCAGTGGATGTATATATCATCCCGGAGATCAGTTAGTGCAATACCACCCTATCTCCAGCAGAGGGCAACAGATCCTTGGTCAGGGTGGCTAGGGAAGGAAACTCAACCAAGGCAGGACATGGATAGAAAATACTGTTCCAGTGTGTGCACCTGTGAGCAGAACTGTTCCTGATGAGCACATGTAAGCTGTGTGCAGGGAAGTAGACCCGTTAGTGTACGGCCCCTTTCACACGGGCGAGTTTTCTGCGCTGGTGCGATGCGTGAGTTGAACGCATTGTACCCGCACTGAATACCGACACATTCATTTCTATGGGGCTGTTCACATGAGCGGTGATTTTCACGCATCACTTGTGCGTTGCGTGAAAATCGCAGCAAGCTCTATTTTGTGCGTTTTTCACGCAACGCAGGCCCCATAGAAGTGAACGGGGCTGCGTGAAAATCACAATCATCCGCGGTGCGATTTTCACGCACGGTTGCTAGGAGATGATCGGGATGGAGACCCAATCATTATTATTTTCCCTTATAACATGGTTATAAGGAAAAATAATAGCATTCTGAATACAGACTGCATAGTACAATAGCGCTGGAGGGGTTAAAAAAAATTAAAAATAATTTAACTTAATCCAATTGATCGCGCAGCCGGCATCTCTTCTGTCTTCTTCTTTGCTGTGTGCAGGAAAAGGACCTGTGGTGACGTCACTCCGGTCATCACATGATCCATCACTATGGTAAAAGATCATGTGACGGACCATGTGATGACCGGAGTGACGTCACCACAGGTCCTGTTACTGCACACAGCAAATAAGAAGACAGAAGAGATGCCGGGCAGCGCGATCAAGTGGATTAAGGTGAGTTAAACTATGTTTTATTTTTTTTAACCCCTTCAGCGCTATTGTACTATGCATTCTGCATTCAGAATGCTATTATTTTCCCTTATAACCATGTTATAAGGGAAAATAATACAATCTACAGAACACCGATCCCAAGCCCGAACTCCTGTGAAGAAGTTTGGGTTTGGGTACCAAACATGCCGATTTTTCTCACGTGCGTGCAAAACGCATTACAATGTTTTGCACTCGCGCTGAAAAATCACGCATGTTCCCGCAACGCACCCGCACCTTTTCCCGCAACGCCCGTCTGAAAGAGGCCTAAGAAACTCCCAGTGCTCTAAGGCATGGAACAAGCATCAGAAGTGAAGAGACAAGGCAGCTAGACACCGAAGGTCCCAACAGTGGTCCACTGAGGTCTGAAGGAAGACAGAGCAGCCAGGAGAGGCCAGCAATCAAAATAAGATGCCCAGAGATCCTTACTATGATTGCAATTCAGCTCCGCTTGTCTTAAAGGAACAGTAGCCTATAATTAAAGTTTTTTAGAGATCCATGTCTGATACTTTCCTGTCTAGTTCTGGCCATGATAAAAAAAAACTTCTAAAACTTTCTTTAAAACTTTATCTGATAAATATCTCATTCCGCATGCAGAGTAACGCTGCCAGCTTGGCTGACCTGGGCTCCGGATATACATTTTTTTGGAAGAGGAGATGAGGCAGGGGGTCCTTGCTCCTAATAAGCAGGTATTGATACGGATGTGAATAAGCCCAGGTGCTGTGAATTCCTGCTTGGCCGGCTCCATAGAAGCTCAGCTGCTGACATAAAGGAGATAGAATAACTGGAAAACAAAAATGTGCAACCAAATAACAAAAAGTAAATTCACTGGAAAATAATGAAAGCAAAAAAATATAAAATTTAAAAAACAAAGCCAATCAGAATGCAGGATACGGAAACGACGCGGGTGAAGAATGCTGACCTATCGCTTTTATTCGGTAGGTATAATTGCAGCAGTGGCGGTGTAGAAATTGCGCACCTCTTCCTCCCTTCACTTTTTTTTTCTATTCAAGACCATCCAATGTGACATTAAAGTGCCGAATCGAAATGGTTACTATGGCATTAGGATGAAATTATGAATTCCGCCACCCCCCTCGCGCCGTCAGAAGCCACACGTAATTAAAATCTAGGAAAATGGAGGTTTCATTGTATCTGAGCAGGGCTGAAATTGCAGAGCGAAAGCCGCGGTAATGAGCCTGGGTGTTTAGAAGCGCGGTCAAATGCATAATGAGAAACAATGTGACAGGGATAAAGAGATTGGCGCTACGTGTCTGCAGTGACCCGCGGAAACGATGGGGCGACGCCATGATGAGGAACATTCCAAGTCATTCCATGCAGGACTGGAGCCACTGCACCAACACACACAGGGAAGACAAACATAGTGCGCCTTACTGCGGCGTCGTGAAAAAATATAGGCATGAAAAACGGACAGGCTGTGTTTTTCATGGCCATTTTTAAGCCATATTTGCCTCCGTTTTTGGGCCGTCTATTCCATTTTTAATATTAATGACCATTAAAAATGGATGAATTCAATTGGCTTATTTTAATGTACCCAAAGTGCCCCCCTCTGGTATAATTAATGTCCCCATTAGTGCCCCCCTCGTATTATTAATGGCCCCCATTCTGCTTTAAAAAAAAATATAAAAATTACACCGCAGCCCCATTTACTGTATACATTTCCCTAAAATAGTGCCAGTATTGATTATAGTCGGTCTGGTACTACAGCTCAACCTCATTCAGTTTTACCAGTAACAGCGCCCCTTTTGTCCATAGGCTATGTCTGGTATTGCAGCTCAGTAACAGCGTAGGCCGTGTCCGGTCTGGTATTACACCTCAGCCGTCTTCACTTTTCCCAGAAATAGTGCCCCTGTTATCCATAGGGGATGTCTGGTATTATCACTCAGCCTCATTCACTTTTTCCTGAAATTGTGCCCCTCTTGTCCGCAGGCTATGTCTGGTATTGCGGCTCAGCCTATTCGCTTTAACCAGTAATAGCGCCCTCTTGCGGTGAGGTGATTTGATGCCCAGTGCCCACATTTTGCAGGCAGCAGTATATTCTGCATTGGCTGAGATATTTGGTTTTGCAGAAGGATTGGTAAATGCTCTTTGCATCTCTGAAACTTAACCTTCAGGTGGAATCAAAATCTCATTACCCCAAAGTAAAGTCTTTTAAATGCAAATGCTCGGCGGCTGCAGCAGAAATGAGCCTCACCTTACTGCAGCCTGCAAACAATTCTGCTGCTTTCCTTTAGAGTTGGCATGCCAGTTAACCCCTGTAGTGCTGGTTTAGAGACATTCCAAGAAAAAATTTAATCCGACCATTCAAACTCAGAATGAGCAGACAATAAGTGCAGCTCTGGAGTATAATACAGGACGTAACTCAGGATCAGTACAGGATAAGTAATGTATGTACACAGTGACTGCACCAGCAGAATAGTGAGTGCAGCTCTGGAGTATAATACAGGACGTAACTCAGGATCAGTACAGGATAAGTAATGTATGTACACAGTGACTGCACCAGCAGCATAGTGAGTGCAGCTCTGGAGTATAATACAGGACGTAACTCAGGATCAGTACAGGATAAGTAATATATGTACACAGTGACTGCACCAGCAGAATAGTGAGTGCAGCTCTGGAGTATAATACAGGACGTAACTCAGGATCAGTACAGGATAAGTAATGTATGTACACAGTGACTGCACCAGCAGCATAGTGAGTGCAGCTCTGGAGTATAATACAGGACGTAACTCAGGATCAGTACAGGATAAGTAATGTATGTACACAGTGACTGCACCAGCAGCATAGTGAGTGCAGCTCTGGAGTATAATACAGGATGTAACTCAGGATCAGTACAGGATAAGTAATGTATGTACACAGTGACTGCACCAGCAGAATAGTGAGTGCAGCTCTGGAGTATAATACAGGATGTAACTCAGGATTAGTACAGGATAAGTAATGTATGTACACAGTGACTGCACCAGCAGAATAGTGAGTGCAGCTCTGGAGTATAATACAAGATGTAACTCAGGATCAGTACAGGATAAGTAATGTATGTACACAGTGACTGCACCAGCAGAATAGTGAGTACAGCTCTGGAGGATAATACAGGATGTAATTCAGGATCAGTACAGGATAAGTAATGTATGTACACAGTGACTCTACCAGCAGAATAGTGAGTGCAGCTCTGGAGTATAATACAAGATGTAACTCAGGATCAGTACAGGATAAGTAATGTAATGTATGTACACAGTGATTGCACCAGCAGAATAGTGAGTACAGCTCTGGAGGATAATACAGGATGTAATTCAGGATCAGTACAGGATAAGTAATGTATGTACACAGTGGCTACACCAGCAGAATAGTGAGTGCAGCTCTGGAGTATAATGCAGGATGTAACTCAGGATCAGTACAGGATAAGTAATGTAATGTACATAGTGACTGCACAAGCAGAATAGTGAGTGCAGCTCTGGAGTATAATACAGGATGTAACTCAGAATCAGTACAGGATAAGTAATGTAATGTATGTACACAGTGACTCCACCAGCAGAATAGTGAGTGCAGCTCTGGAGTATAATACGGGATGTAACTCAGGATCAGTACAGGATAAGTAATGTATGTACACAGTGACTCTACCAGCAGAATAGTGAGTGCAGCTCTGGAGTATAATACAAGATGTAACTCAGGATCAGTACAGGATAAGTAATGTAATGTATGTACACAGTGACTGCACCAGCAGAATAGTGAGTACAGCTCTGGAGGATAATACAGGATGTAATTCAGGATCAGTACAGGATAAGTAATGTATGTACACAGTGACTCTACCAGCAGAATAGTGAGTGCAGCTCTGGAGTATAATACAGGATGTAACTCAGGATCAGTACAGGATAAGTAATGTATGTACACAGTGACTGCACCAGCAGAATAGTGAGTGCAGCTCTGGAGTATAATACAGGATGTAACTCAGGATCAGTACAGGATAAGTAATGTATGTACACAGTGACTCCACCTGCAGAATAGTGAGTACAGCTCTGGAGTATAATACAGGATGTAACTCCTGATGCCTTTATACGTATAGCCCGGGGTTGTCCTGTCATAATATCGGTCAATTGAAACACATCAACATTATTCCAAGGTAATGTGACAGAATAAGGTTACTTTCACACTTGCGTTTTGGGAGGATCCGTCATGGATCTGCAAAAACAGATCCGTTACAATAATACAACCGCATGCAGCCATCATGAACGGATCCATTAGTATTATCTGTAACATGGCCAAGACGGATCCATCATGAACTCCATTGAAAGTCAATGGGGGACGGATCCGTTTTCTATTGTGCCAGATTGTGTCAGAGAAAACGGATCGGTCCCCACTGACTTACATTGTGTGCCAGGACGCTTCGTCAGGCGGACAGCAAAACGCTGCAAACAACCTCCAGAGCGGAATGGAGACGGATTGGAGGCAAACTGATGCATTCTGAGTGGATCCTTTTCCATTCAGAATGCATTATGAGAGCCCTGAACGGATCTCACAAACGGGAAGCCAAAACGCCAGTGCGAAAGTATCCTTAGTCTAGTTTTACATCTCCGGCATTGTGATCCCGCAGCCTGTTCTGGGAGAATGCCAGGAATCGGCCAGACACTAACCACAGGATGCAGCGGTTTCTGTCCGGCCAATTCTTGGCGTTTTCTGCCGGATGTCGGCTGGTTCTATAGCTAATGCGGCCAGCGGGCATTACTGCCGGATCCAGAGAATTCCAGAATTTCTGCCGGAGATGTGAATCTAGCCTTAGCCATGAAGCGTTTGTGCCACATTTTGAGGGTCCGCACGCACCATGATGGGGCTCCATTCTGATTTTACTAGGAGGCCTTTCTGACTCCACTCATGTATGTTTAGAAAGTCAAAAATGGCTTCCTTTCCTTTTAAAAAGTTGCCCTCCCTCCCCGGACTGGTGCCTTGCATTGCCTTGGTCACAGATAAGCTCCTAGACTTGCGATGCATCATTGCATTTGTCACACTGAAGTGTTTATTAATTGTTGTCAGGAGCGACGCAGCAAATTGGAGCGCAGTTTATGATCTTTCTGCAGAAGTGAAGCCGCCCGTGGATCTGTCACTTTCCGACGACTCCTGCAGTCTATTTTATTTTTCTAATCTTCAACAAACTTGTTTCCAAGTGCACAAATAATCTCCCAAGACAAAGCCAGCGAGAGGCCTCGTGAGGGCCCCCAGCAGCCACTTAAGAGGTTACCATGTACAAAGGAGCAGATTCATAGCGTTTCACACAATGCAGGCGGCGCAGGGCGTACACAGCTTTCATCTGGCCTTGAAACCCTTTTATCATTGGATTAAATTGCAAAATGCCTGAAGTGCAGCTTATTTATTTTTCCATTAAGATAAGGCTTGGTTCACATGCGCGGTTGTCACGGGGTATCGTCTGATGGATCCCATTCGTTTCTATGTAAAGCTAATTGATCTTTGCATTCAGGGGCCATACTAGCCTTTCAAATGCTAGAAGCAGAAGTAAAATTGAGCCCGTTTCCTTAAACATCATAGGTGAGGAACACTGACAGGTGCAAAGGGTAACATGATGACATAATGTCCCACTGACGGTCAGGCAAAGGCTCCCTATGGTTATATTTTTTGCATAAATCAGAGTTGCATGTGAACAGTGTCGGACTGGGGTTCTCTGGGCCCCCAAATTAAAATTATTTGCGAGGTCCAACCCCTATCTCATCAATATAGTTTAATAGGAATCAAAGAAATAGACCCTATGGAAAGTTACCAGCTCCTAAGGCAACCACATAGAGTTTATGTCTTGGATCTTTGTGGCCCATTATGGTATCAGAGTTGGGGCCCATCAGGGGATCCTGTGGTATTTTGGTGGGCCAGTCCTGTCCTGCATGTGAATATATGAAACTTCCCCTTCCCCTCTCTGCAGGATCTATGCAAAATTCAGTCCCCAGCAGTGGATGCAGTATAATGCAGGAAAGAGGGGGAGGAGGGAGGTGCAGCTGCAGTATTTCTTTCTTAGTATGTGACTGCATGCTGTGAGAATAAGGGGGAGCATCGGCATAACTACCATAGCGGCAGACCAGGCGACTGCTATGGGGCCCAGGGCAAGGGGGGGCCCAGTCTTAGTTGGGATCATCTCCTTTTCTACTGGGGGGGAAACCTGGTCAGGACTCGACCCTCTAAAGCAGTGATGGGCAAAGTGTGGCTCTCCAGCTGTTGCAAAACTCCTACTCCCACCATGCCTTGCTGTAGGATGATGGCTGTAGGCAGTCTTTGCATGCTGGGAGTTGTAGTTCTGCAACAGCTGGAGAGCCGCATTTTGCCCATCACTGCTCTAAAGGAACAACTTTTAGCAAATGAGGCAGAAAAAATGGCCCAAGAGTCAAAGGTGTTTAGGCGGAAACCCTTCTGTCCTGTGTGGGGGGCCTGGTTTCATCCTTGCTATGGGGCCCTTACTTCTCTATGTACGCCACTGAAGGGGAGATATCTGATTGGTTTAGAGAATATAGCACAGTTGTAATATGTAGGTCGTACAGGGAAGTCTTCTTCATTATATCACTGGTCAACATCGTGTGTGGAGTTCACCTGTAAGCAGCTGCTCCACCCAACTTCTCTGTATAGAGCATGCTCTGCTATCACCTAATGCAGGGATGGCCAACCTGTGGCTCTCCAGCAGTTGTAAAACTACAATTCCCACCATGCCCTGCTGTAGGCTGATAGCTGTAGGCAGTCTGGGCATGCTGGGAGTTATAGTTTTGCAGCAGCTGAAGTGCCTCAGGTTGGCCATCCCTGACCTAATGCATCATTGTTTGTGGAGAGCATGCTCTACTGTCTCCTGCCACTTTTTTGTTTCTAGAGAACAAATTTTACCGTATTCAATTTCTTCTTTGTAAAAAGCATGTTCTACTGTCTGCTGCTATGTCTTTGATTGTAGAGAGCATGCTCAACTGTCTCCTGATTGTTTGTAGAGAGCATCCTCCACTGTCCCCTGCCCTTCTTTTTTAAAGGGAGCATACTGTACTATCTCCTACATCTTTGTTTCTAGAGAGCATGTTCTACATGTTCTACTGCTTCTTTGATTTCAGAGAGCATGTTCTACTGTCCCCTACTCCATTTTTTGATTGTAAAGGGCATGCTGTCTTCTGCTACAGTACTTCTTGATTTCTAGAGAGCATCTCTACTGTCCCCTGATTCCTCTGCCTGTTGTGATATATATCCTGTTCAATTGCACAGATTTGCCTGTCACTATGGAAAGGGTTAATTAATACTGAGAGACTTTTGCAACTTTCTAGCTAATAATGAGAAGCTGGTAATTTTCCACAATCACCATAAGGTTTAAAGAAGAGCATGTTTTGGAGGGAAAAGACAGACTTGTTTACCACCAAACCCAGCCAGAATGCCAGGTGCTGCTAAGTTATTATGTCTGAAAACTTGTTTTTGTCTGGGAAAACTGCTGTGTCATTGCCATTGAGTTTTACTGGAGCTTTAATGCAAGTCTGTGAGAGATGGAAAGTGTAACATTGTATCTGTTTGTGCTGAGTTTCTCCACTCCACCCCTCTCACTAGAAGGTTCTAGTTCAGCTAGATATTGTATATAAGGAGAGCAGTCAGAGCCCCTGGTGTTCTGCAGTTAGGGATCAGTGCTTCGAAGAAGAGACTCATATCAAACTGCATGGGTGACCAGAAGAAGATGCTGAGATGGGGATGCTGAGCCACAGACCATAGGTCACCAGCCCTGTGACCAATGAGCCAGCTGGACTACTGAACCACAGACCATGGGCCTCCAAGCTTTGGCCGGGGTACCAGCCTTTTGAGAGAGGGATAGCTAGCTCAGGCCTTTCCTCAGCATCAAACCCTTCTTCTGAGACTGGAGAAGCCAGCCCAATGCCTCGCCTGTATTGCATTTGAGTTCCTCCAGTAAAGAAGCACCCTGGTTACTGCAAACCATGACTCCTGCCCATCTTTGTTCTAGAGATCATGCTTTTATATTAAGTATAAATTATTGTTTACCCCAAACACAGTAAGGAAATGTCCCACAGTCAAATACAGTATGGGGACCCAACAAATCCATGTCTATCGGCACTTTGCAGAAGTGACACCTAGCAGAATTTTGAATGCAGCTCTGGTTGTTAATGGAGTAATGTATAAAGTTGGATTTAGATGGCCAGATAATGTATAAAGTTGGATTTAGATGGCCAGATTCATACAGGCACCTAAATAATAATTTCTGGGCAGCAGATTCTGCCATCTAAACAGCGATCTGCTGCCCAGAAACAAGGCAGCTGTATGAGAACTAGTGATCGCTCGTCCTCATACTGTGGAGGTGATCGCTGCACATAAATGCAACACTTCACCTCCACTTCACGAGCAGCGGACTTTCGGGAAGGAGCGTTTCCTTCCTGACAATCTGCTGCTCATCGGCCCGTCTAAATCCACCTTAAGGGTACTGTATACCTCAAGACCAGCGCAGCAGTAAACCATTATAACCGCAGAGTAACTCACTATTAGACTTAAAATATCATTAATTAAAATTAAGGGGGGGCAGGAGGTTTTTTTTCCCCGGTCCTGGGTCCATTTTCCTGTAGTGTGATTTCGACATAGAAATCTAAAACAGCTTGCAATAAAAAATAATCCTTCCTAAATCCACATTCTACAACAGTAATAACTCCCGGGCTCCCCAAGAGTGCCGCCAAATGTTTTGGATAATGTCCTTTAGCGTGGACCCTTCTGAACTTTATTGGAGGGAGATAAAATCTTCTAAAGCTCCGAAAGCATTAGCCAAAAATAAAACTCCAAATGACCCCGCGAATTGTCAGCACGGAATACAAATGACGCGATTAAGAAGAGAAACAACTTACAGACCAGAAAAAATGTTCCCAACTCTTCGGGGCCTTTAATGAAAATTAATATGATACCTTATTAGTGCGGAATGCCCAGGGCCGTCTGCGGAAGAGAATATATTTAGCCAATTATCTAAGCCAAATAAGGCCGTGCGATTTTCATCTTGGCGTCCGCTGACCACATTACGTCAAGCGCGGCTAATATCATTACGCTTTTGACAAGTAGGACTGTTAAGTGCCCAGATCAATACTGTATTTTGCAAAGCTACGACTATAGTCCGATCTCCCAACCTCCCCCCTCCATATTCAGGATAATATTTTCTTACCAGAGGGGATACCGCCTAAAACTCTCCTCGATAACGATATAACAAGGATATCTCTAAAGACAGCCCGGCAGACGGCGATTTATGTTTGGAGCTCCAACCCCCGTAACTTATTTAATCTCATCGGTCTTCGGAATAATTAGCCTTTCTCTTAAAACCACGTACTGGCAAAGGAGAGCAAAGATGGCTACAGGCGGAGGCCCTAATTGGAAACCATTCTTAATAATGCCACAGTATATTATAATGTAGCCGGACATAATGCATTTTCCCGAAGAAGAATCATTAAAGTGCATGTCGTAATTAATGGGAAGAGAAGAGATGATCGCGGCTTATGCAACTTTTTTGTATTACAAAGAGTAACCTGAGCGAGCTACATGTACCAGGGTCTAAGTCGCTATTACCAGCACTTTACTAATGCCTCTCATCTCGATTTAGATATTTAGATCCCCCACCATTCACTTCTGTTTCTGATCTCACCATGGGTCCTGCTGGGCTAGTGTTATCTACCTGGTGTCCTAGTGGACAAATACTCTAACCCAGGCATCCTCAAACTGCAGCCCTCCAGCTGTTGTAAAACTACAACTCCCACAATTCCCTGCTGTAGGCTGATACCTGTAGGCTGTTCGGGCATGCTGGGAGTTGTTGTTTTGCAACAGCTGGAGGGCCGCAGTTTGAGGATGCCTGCTCTAACCTTTCCAAAAACTTTTGATATGTCATAGAGACGTCAAAAGATTAGGTTGTTGTGGGGTCTGATCTGTGGAGCCCCTCTCGTTCAGCGAGGACACAGAGTGCAATAGGTGCATCCAGCGAGCTGGTGCAGAGGACGGCAGTGGTAGTGGCCCTGATATAGTGTCACGGTGTACTCCCTCAAGCCTTTGCTTCCTGGGGATCGGTGCAGTACTGAAGAATGAGGCCAGAATTAAATATGTAAAATATATTTTACTAAGTGCAACGTAGAACTCCGAATACATGCAGTAGCAGCAGTTTAAGTGCAATCTTCTGGCACCAGTATAAATTATGGAGGCAGGTTGGTTGGCTTCAGTTAATCACTTTTATTGTACTGGCCTAGTAATAGGGTGTACTGGGTGATGGGTATCTTAGGTGTAGTCCCTCACCTTACAAAAGTGTCTGTAACTGCTAGTCTTAGCTGGTCATTCTGCTGTCTGTCTTCTCAAGGATTCACTTGAGGCGGTATATATCTTTGATCTCTCTGGAGATTCCTCTTTAGGAGCAGGAGCTCAGGCGTGTTCTTCCTCTCCTCACTCAGGTTGCTCTGGCAGGAAGCAGGACTAGCCCACTCATACCAAGAGGGGGGAACAGAGTGGAAAGCCTTGTTCCTGCCAACCAATGCCAGCCATTACCTTACTTGTACTTATGGCTACAACATACAAAACACAACAAAATACATGACATACATTAACTATTTAGAATTGTAGTACGGTACAACATTTGTGCTTCTCTCCCTTTGTTCTAGGGATCGGTGGAGGTCTGAGTGCTGAGACTCCAACGGTCCCTATAACAAGGGGAGAGAAGGGAGCACATACCGTGCTTACTCTCCCCGCTACTGAGGACTCAATCAAGACGAGTCCATGGACTTCTGTTCTCATGCGACATGAAGGCCCCTTTAAGAGTCATGCAATCGTTGCATGATGTAACCTGAAAGTGGAACCTTGAGGCTACAACTGGTCCTATTCTTCTCCAGGGAGCCCTGCAAGGAAGTGGTAGAGTGGTCACTGGTTGGCAGTGGGACGTAGCAGAGGTGACAGAGCTGAAGAGTAGTCAGATGGAGCAGTTTCCTAAAATTTATTTGAAAGGACCAATCAAGGGCAGAGTAAGTGCTTGACCTAAATCTGCAAACACACTTGGGATTGGCAATCCAAAGGGCAAGGCAATAAGCTAAATCCAAAGATGGGCAGTCAATTTAGGTATATAACAGGCTAGAGGCAGTGTCAGTAAAATAAAGCTATACTCAGGCAATATGTAAGAGACCTGGCTGGGTTAAAAGAGTAGGCTCTGGTGACATCATCAAAATCAGCCTTGAACTAAGCGAGGAACCCAAGAGCACAGCTACTGGATGAGACAGGGTTTTTCTGTAGCATCTGGTTGTGGTCATGCTAAAGAGACAAAGTGACAGTCTTGTTCTTGCTGTGACAGGTGACAATGTGCTTCTCCCTTGTGTCCTGGTGGTCAAGTGTCCCATCCCTGTGGTCCATATGCTGTATTGATGAATTACAGTATATGTGCTGTACTCTTCAGTAATTAGCAGAGATATTCATACGGTCACTGAAAAACCAAGCTGACAAGGGCCATAGTCAGTGTTCAGTAGGTTTATAATACATATGATCCCTGTTGATCAGTGGTATGTTCAATATCTGATCACTGGTGGTGGTGATCAGAGTGATCCATAGTGAAGTCAGCGTCAAGTAACTAGTTGACAATGGTATTGTTATCATCCCCATGCCTAGCATCACAGTTATGTGTGGTCTATGGTGGTCAATTTGGAAGTTAGGATACCGTACCTAAAAATGGTGTTGATATGACTTACGGCTGCTGGTCAGTGGTACTGGCATCATACAGCATCATCTTGTGGTCAGTACAAAAGTCAGTAGCGGTCAGTGTGATCAGTGGGGAGGTATGGGTACATAGTGGACAATGGTATCATCCATGGTGGTCAGTGGTACTGAGAGTATCTAGTTTATGGTGGTCAGGTATGGTCAATGTGATCATCACCGAAATCAGTGTAAGGGAACTGGTGGACAATTACTGTTAAGACTATAATCCCTGGTGGTCAGTGGTTCTATAGGTCAGTGCTACCATTAATGGTGGTCAGTGTGATCAGTGGTGAAGTCAGGGTCCATTGACTGGTAGACAATGGCAATGTCAAGACTATAATCCCTGGTGGTCAGTATTTCTGATGGCATATAGGTTCTGAAGGTCATTGCTACATTCATTGGTGATCAGTCATCGGTGGTGAACTCAGTTTCCAGTAACTGGTGGATAAATAGTACTATTAAGAGTATAATTCCTGGTGGTCAGTTGTTCTGATAGTATAAACGTTTTGCAGGTCAGTGCTACCATCAATGGTGGTCAGTGTGATCAATGGTGAAGTCAGTTTCCAGTAACTGGTGGATAATAGTACTGTTAAGACTATGATCCCTTGTGGTCAGTGGTTCTGATTGTATAAAGATTCTGTAGGTCAGGTGCTACCATCAATGGTGGTCAGTGCGATCAGAGGTAAAGTCAATGTCCATTGACTGGTGAACAATAGTACTATTAAGATTATAATCCCTGGTGGCTAGTGGTGATGACAATACATAGGCTCTACAGTTCAATGCTACATTCAGTTGTGATCAGTGGTGAAGTCAATGTCCATTGCCTGGTGGACAATGGTATTATTAAGATTATGATCCCCAGTGGTTAGTGCTTCAGACAGTAAATATGTTCTGTATGTCAATGCTATATTCAATGGTGGTCAGTGTGATCAGCGGTGAAGTCCATGTCAAGTAATTGGTGGACAGTGGTATTGTGACCCAATGCCTGGTGGTTAGTGGTTGTATCTAGATTGTGGTGGTTAGTGCTAAAGTCAGAGTACCTGCTGGACCATGGCATTGGTCTGGTGGTTCTGGCTATATCTTATGGTCGGTGGAACAGATATTGATCAATGGTACAGCCAAGCTGGCACTTGGTACCTTCAAATTGGACATGCTCAGTAGACTATGTCCACTACTTCATCTACCCAATGCCCGTACATCAGAGCAAACCCATTCAGTCCATTTGATGAATAATAGGATCCCTCTTGGGCTGCAGAATTGTCCATGTTATATGAAATTCCAGCCTCCCGAGGTTGATATTTGAGATGTTGGTAATTCTGTATCATCTTTGGGTCTGTAAGTTGCTTTTATTTTCCCATGGAGCAATGTAAATGTGAACAATGTGTGGTTCCAATGTTCCTCCGGTACAGGGAAATCACAGTGCGTTCAGCTCTGTTCCTACCTCAGGTAAACAGAGGAATGGATTTAATGCATAAATGGCTATAATTACTTATGATTTCTTTCTCATTTCTGATATAACCACCTGCAGATTTCCAGACTTATATTTCATGGCTGCAATGTCACACTCGGGGAAATAAAATTCAGCTCTTGCTGCACTCAGCGGGTCTCCATGTGTCTTGGAACATTGCGGAATGGGAGAGAAAATTAGAATTAAGAGAAAAATCATTTAGTAAAGCTAGCCAGGAGGATCTGTGTGGGCGCCCCCCACGGAGAAGCCAGAGCGACAATGTCACAAATCAAAAGTAATAATGGAGAGTCTTTCAAGCTCGGAGCAATAACACACTACAGAGGTCTGCTGGGGAGACTGGGGCTGTTTACCTAATGTCGAGGTCCCTGTGTCAAATATTTGAGCTTTGGAAAAGTCAAGCCACAGATGAAAACAGTTTCTTATTAGTAAAAGTGGAGACGGGTATTTCAGAATAGGAAGAATTCGGCTGCAATTCCACAATTATTGTAGCAATAGGGTTGAAATTATGCATTTCAAAAATAAAAACTATGGTAAATGTCCCCGGTGTCCTAGTGGGCCATACTCATACCCTTGTATGTTGTTGGAAAATGTTGTGTTCCCGGTGTCTTAATGGGAAATATTCAGGTTCTGATGTCATCATATACAGTTGGTTCCTGATATGGTCAAGTCTCCCTTCCTTGGTGTCCTAGTAGGCAATACTCATATTCCGGTATGCTATAGGGAAAGTATTGTGTTCCTGGTGTCCTAGTGGGAAATATTCAGGGTCTGATGTCATCATATACAGTTGGTTCCTGATATGGTCAAGTCTCCTTTCCTTGGTGTCCTAGTAGGCAATACTCATATTCCGGTATGCTATAGGGAAAGTATTGTGTTCCTGGTATCCTAGTGGGAAATATTCTAGTACTTTTGTCTTTGCGTGTAATTTCTGTGTGCTAGTCAACAGTGTCTGGTGTTGTATTATGTAAATGTCCCATCCCTGGTGTCCTAGAGGACAATATCTTGTCTTTATTATTCTAGTGATCAGCTCCTGGCCATATCATGCTAGTAGTCTTGTTTCTGGTGTTGTAGTAAGTAAATGTCCTATCCCTTGTATCCCAGTGGACAAAGTTCTGGCTTTAGTTTCTTAGTTGGCAGCTCCTGTTTTTGGTGTTTTCATATGTAAATGTGATATCTCTGGTTCCCTAGTGGACAATGTCCTGTCTTTAGTTTCTTAGTGAGAAGCCATAGTGTGCTAGTGGGTAAAGGTCCTGTTTTTGACGTTTTCTGTAGGTAAATGCCCTATACCTGGTGTCCCAGTGGGAAACTTTTATGTTCCTAGTATCCTGATGGGCTTTATTTATATCCTTTTAGGTTAGTGTGAAAGTATCCTGGTTCCTGGCATCATGGTGGGCAATATGGTCCTTGATGACCCTGCATGTAATTACTGTTCACCAAGTCATTTAGCGTAATGTCTCTTCTTCTGGTGTCCCATTGGGAAATAATCTCAACCTCCGTTTCCTGTTACTGGTGTCCCAGTGGACTAAAGTACTATCCCTGGTTTCATGCTATGCCCATTTTCTGGTCTTCTCCCTGGGGGTCTTAAATGGCAAGTGTCCTATGCCATGTGTCCTAAGGAGAAATATTCCTGTGGCTTTTTTTTTATTCTGGACATAGGTTTTCCTCGAGTAATGACATTATGTTCTGTCTCTGGTGGATCCGAAGGAAAGTGACAGGTTCCTGGTGATCTAGTAGTGGCATTGTGTTTAGTCCTTCAGTCCATGTTGTATAGTGCTGTCTCTGGTTGTCCAGTGGTCATTCCGCTGTATTCATTTCCCTTAGCTATGATTTCTGAACTTACCTAGGGCTTCACCAGTTCTTTATAATTTTCCTTCACCAGTTCTTTATAATTATTATGCGACAATTAGGGGCCTATAATGACCTGGGGGGGGGGGAGAAACTAAATTTACATAGACCCTGGTCACGTGTCTGGGTTAACTATATGGAGATTATACTGACGATGAAGTGAAAACCTCTCCTCTCTGATTCCATACTCTAGGACTAGCTGGATGTCAAGTCCATTACCGGTCAAGGTTCAGCTCATTTAAGCCCCATCATAGGTTACACCAGTTGTTATCTTCACTCAATATCCCTCCAAAACACAACGCCATTGACTTCCTGTCCTGCTCCACGGACGTTGCTGTCATCACAGTGTCATTAATCTTGAGTTATGAACTTGGCTGCTTGCTCCCAAACACATCATTTAGCCTTCTTGACTATTAATATGACAACATTTTTTGTCCATTGGGCTCATTTGCATAAACCATTTATCATGGTGTTTACTAGGCTGGCTGCGCAGAGTCATCTGAGGGATGACATGTCGCCGGCTATAGTCATTTTTTTTTTTCACGCAGTAATGAAGACATTACAATGGACAGGATCAGATTGTTGAGATCTGTGCGTTCCACCACGGTGACCTTCCTTGTATGTGAATATTCCCTGTCTGCTCTAAAGCTATGATCTAGAAGAATGCTCATGTAATAGTACTGTCCTGTGGCTCATGCATATGGCAGTGCTACTTGTGAGGCAGAGCATGGCGCCTGCATGGCTCCCAATGTAAGGTGGTACAGTGGTTCAACGGCCAACTTACAGCGGGATTGCATTGTATATTCTTATGTTTGCACCTATTTCGGCACTTGGCATAATTGGTCTGAATCAATATGGAACTGGGGAAAAGCTGTCTAGATATGGCATGGTCAATGGAGACAGTCATGGTGGCTGCCTCAGTAGCAGAGGTTTGTATATGTTCATTTGGACAGGGCTTTCTCGACAAGTCAGGGGTGAAGGCTGTCCTTGCAGTGGTGCTAAGCTAAGACTCCACAAGTGAGGCATTGAGTCCAGATGTTGATGTTCCCGTAGGAGAAGAATCGGGGAATGGACCACTCTTGATACCTTCTAGGTCAACTTCCATCCTAATCAAGTTGACTGACTCTCTGAGACCCGCACATGGCCAGTGCCTCCTGGTTCCTGATAACTGGGTCCAACTATGAGCGGCTTGCCCTCTGCCTAGCACCCAGTGATTCTGTGCTCCCCGGCTACTTCACAAGTCTACAAGGTCCACCACACTTATAACGAATCAGACGGAAGAAAGCTGTGCATGTCTCTGTATAAAGTTGGAGGTCTATGTTGGCATCGTGGAGGGCTCATGCACCTCTATGGCAGCCCATTTAGTAATAGTCATGCACATGAACCCTTCTACTGAATTACAAGCTTAATTCTAGTGATGTGGTGACCACCTACCTTATACCAGTATCTCTCCACCCTGGAGGGTCCCAGCTTGCAATATTTTCGAGGAAAACCCCTTTAAGCTACTGTGGTTAGATAACCTGCATCATGCCCACGCCATGAAAATAGTTTTCCATATACAGTGCATTGCAAAAGTATTCACCCCCTTGACTTTTTCGTGTTTTGGTGCCTCACAACCTGGAATTAACATGGATTGTTTGAGGATTTGTATCATTTAATTTACAGAACATGCCCACAACTTTGAAGATGTTTTTTTTTTTATTGTGAAACAAACAACAAATAGGACAAAATAACAGAAAAAGTCAATGTGCATAACTATTCACCCCCTAAAGTCAATACTCTGTAGAGCCCCTTTTGTGGCAATCACAGCTCCAAGTCGCTGTGGATAAGTCTCTAGGAGCAGTCGCCACATCTCACCACTGGGATTTTTGCCCATTCCTCCCTGCAGAACTGCTCCGGCTCCTTCAGGTTGGATGTTTGCGCTTGTGAAGAGCAATCTTTTAGTCTGACCATTGATTTTCTATTGGATTGAAATCTGGGCTGTGACTCGGCCATTCCAACACATTTACATGTCTCCCCTTAAACCTCTCAAGTGTTGCTTTAGCCGTGTGTTTGGGGTCATTGTCCTGCTGGAAGGTGGACCTCCGTCCGAGCCTCAGATCACGCACAGAGTGGGGCAGGTTCTGCTCAAGAATATCCCTGTATTTAGCACCATCCATCTTTCCCTCAGCTCTGACCAGTTTCCCAATCCCCCCAGTATGATGCTGCCACCACCATGTCTCACTGTGGCGATGGTGTTCTTTGGGTGATGTAATGTGTTGGGTTTGCGCCAGACATAGCGTTTTCTTTGATGGATGAAAAGTTCAGTTTTAGTCTCATTAGACCAGAGCACCTTCCTCCATACATTTTCGGAGTCTCCCACAGGCCTTTTCGTAAACTCACAACGCGCCTTATATAATGGCTTTCTTCCGGCCACTCTGCCATAAAGCCCAACTCTATGGAGCGTACGGCTTATAGTCGTCCTATGTACAGATCCTCCAGTCTCTGCTGTGGAACTCTGCAGCTCCTCCAGGTTTACCTCAGGTCTCTGTGCTGCCTCTCTGATTAATGCCCTCCTTGCCCGGTACGTGAGTTTTGGTGGGCGGCCGTCTATTGGCAGGTTTGCTGTTGTGCCATGTTCTTTCCATTAGGTTATGATAGATTGGATGGTGCTCCTGGGGATCATCAAAGATTTGGATATTTTTTTATAACCTAACCCTGACTTGTACTTCTCAACAACATTGTCCCTTACTTGTTTGGAGAGTTCCTTGGTCTTCATGGCAGTGTTTGGTTAGTGATGCCTCTTGCTTAGGTCTTGCAGCCTCTGGGGCCTTTCAAAAAAGGTGTAATGACAGATCATGTGACACTGAGATTGCACACAGGTGACATCATTTCACTAATTATGTGACTTTTGAAGGTAATTGGTTGCACCAGAGCTTTTTATGGGCTTCCTAACAAAGGGGTGAATACATATGCACATGCAAATTTTCTGTTTTATATTTCTAGACAATAGTTATTTTTATATATTTTTCTCATTTCACTTCACCAACTTAGACTATTGTGTTCTGATCCATCACATAAAATTCAGATTAACAAAACATTGAACTCAAGGCTGTAATGTAACGAAATACAAAAAAAGTCAAGAGGAGTGAATACTTTTGCCAGGCACTGTAGTTCAGTTACCCTTGTGGCGGTTTCTGGTGTTGCAACTGAACTCCGTACACTTTAAAAAGAGTCTATTGCCTCCAAAATCTGTTTCAGTAGGGTAGGTCTTAGGAAAATCTGGTCCTCTAATCCTGAGAAATGCACCTTTTTATATATTTTTTAAGCGCTTCGGTGCAGTGTGGGCGGAGCCACTCCGTTCGGTGCATCTGGGTTCCCATATGTCATTGCAGCCAACTCTAAAATCTTAGGGACTGTCATTCAAACATGAGGGGCAGGCACTGGGCGGAGTTCTGGTGCACCAAATGAAGTAGCCCCGCCCACAGTGCACTGAAACCTTATTTTAATAAAAATAATAGGAAGCATTTCTCAGGATTAGAGGACCGGATTTTCAACAAGAAAGACATGGCTTTGTTTCGGGTCACCTACCTCACATGGTGGTATGCTTACTTTGAAAACAATTTTTGAGGCAACAGACTGTTTGATAGGCCGAGCTGCAGTACCAGGCACCACCACACATTCATAGATGTCACTGTTTCCAGTTCTGCTTTAAAGAAGCTGCGGCCAGGATTGTCCATTTATAGAAAACCTTTAAATTGCGCTACATTTGCAAAACAATCTCCGCCATATCTCCTGCTTCATCACCTCGGGAGCTCACAATAAGCACATATCACATGCGCAGAACACATGAAAGTAAATCAGTAGCTCAGAACTTTCCAAGAGGACCCATTTCTACGCTTCCGGCGCAGGAACATAAATTTTGGCCGGAGTTCTCCTTACTCATCGCGAGTCACCTGCAGAGCGCCGGTCTGCATTTTATCTTCCGCTTGCATCTCTCAATAAATTGCTGTTTGGCGTTCGGCTCGTCAATACGTATCATTATTTTTCTTCTTCGTTTCTGGTCGGCGGCGGGGCTTAAATCTTCAGAACATCCGTCTCCTTCCAGGGAGCAATTAAAGTCCTATGAGATAATGATGTTATGGTGGATAAAATTCAGTGTCGAAATGAAGACGAAGCCGCCATCAAAGAGCGGGGGGGGGGGGGGAAATACACTGAAACATGTTATTTACGGCCAGAGGAAAGGGATGTGACATTGAGCCCGCTCTTTAAGGTCTGCTGCGTTAGTAGCGCTCCGTTGGCTGACACGCTGTGACATATCTGTGTTCCTGCGAAGCCTGCAACATTAATTGGGACGTAGGATATGTGAGACCTCCTTAATGAGGGATCTTTGTGTAAGTTCTAACTTAACACATTATTTACAGTGATTTCACTAATAGTTTCATCCATCAGACAGGCAGGAGAAGAAGAGAAAAAAATCTGGAAACTGTGGCGAGGACTTAACTTTCTGATGATGGGACCTAACGTTTACTACAAGTCAGCCTGTGATGGAGCGCAGGTCAACATTGGTCTAGTTGTCCGGGATGTGCACTAACAGCCGAAAGCCAAAAATGTGTTGTGTGTCCCATTTTCTTTCCAACAGCTGATTTTTTTCATCATAGTTCACCTCCTTCATCTTCAGTGTCTTCAGAGCTCTTCCATTTCAAGCGTTATCCCCATAGAATGAATTGGATGCCACATTTGCTAGAGGTCCTTGTTGAGGCTTCCGGGGAGTCGGATAAGACACCAATGTAAATACTTTATAGAAAAAAAATCCCTGTGTGACTTTAAATTGAAACAATGTGTCACCGCCAGTTCTGTGAGAAGGTCTGACAGACGTCCTTTTCTACCTCTTGCATGATGTTCTTTGTTTTGGTTTCACTTTGTCATCTCCTTTCCTTCTGCCAGTTGTCACTTATTTAGACTAATCATCTTCCTTTATATTCCCTCCCGTACTGCCACACTTTGCGGTTTATACTCCTTCCTGGATTGAAGTGTTCACTGCTGGAGGCTTCTGCTGCTGCTTGTTCAGATAAGTCATGTATTCATGTATTGTGTTTCCTTGCTGGCTTGATTCTAGGTGACCCTGACTCCCTCCGTATGAAGTGCAGGGAGCCGGTGGTCGTGTCCCCTCACTATTATAGGGTTTTCAGGTGTCACACAGTCTAGGTACGTGGGCATGCAATCGTCTACCTCTGAGACCCTTGTATGTGCTTAGCAGTCAGGGTGAGCTCTTAGGGTTTTATATGCTCCTTAGTTTGGGATCAAGCCAGTCGGACGTTTATTCATAACTTCCAGCTATCTGCAACATCATCCGTGACACAATGTTAGTATTGGATCACCAACAATGTTGCAAACTGTCTTGCGTGTACAGTTCCTAGGCCGTGTCTCCAAGGTGACAGACTACAAACAAAATTGTGTAGTCTGATCCTGCAGTTTATTCCATCTAGACTGCATTATAGGATGGCGCAGGATTTTTTTAGTAATCTGCCACTATGGAGACATATAGGTCTACATAGGAATTGTGTGCACAAACTAGTGGGAAAGGATTTTTCAAAAGTTGCTTAATTTTATATTATATTCTAAAAGGAAATCCCTGTAACATGGCTCATCAAAAGTTCTTGATAACTGGAGTGATGAAGCTCTAGCCTTAACCCTGAAGAGCAGCCGCCCTTCTCTTCTGAGCCCCCTAAGGCACAGGCCTTCTTCACTGTCTCTTGTGGAGGGCTATGCATCACATTCTACCATTACTCTATAATCTCACCCTTGCCTGGGGATTGGGCGGTTTACTGTTGCAGGTGACAGACTACCCCCCTCGACGTTATAATCTTCAATCTTTCTGCACATTACAATATCCGGTATGGCATCATACAAATATCAGGATGCTGAGAATGCGGATCCCCAACACGCGGCTCAAGAGCAGGGAGGAAGCAGAGACATGAATTAGGGTTTTATTAAATGGAGTGCGCCGCTAAATGCTCACCTGAGATTATTAAGTCGCTATTTTAGTCCAAGTGCAATTTATTCTCAAGCATTTCTGTCCACTTACTTGTAGTTTTTCTAATTAGTTTGCTTTTCTTCCATCTCACAGGGCCGGATATATTGTTCAGCAATTCTTTGTATTCTCCAGTTTATTTATTTTACAGATAAACTAATGCAGTTAATCTAGAAACAATAAGAGCGCGGAATTATCCGAAATGTTAAAGAAAATACAAGCATATTTAGGCTGTCTATCTATCTACTGTATCTTTTCGTATATCTAGCTATCTAATTTAAATAAGCTTTATTGGCTAGATTAAATGCATATTAGCTTTGCCAAAGCAAGTGGGAAATAATTGGGATGGGGACACATCCAGGGTGAAGGAGTCCATGGCACATCCCGCTCCTCTCCGTCTATGGCAGGCACTAATATATTGTGCTGCTGTGTTCTCCTCTTCCCCCAGCAGTATGGAGAGTCTCTCTTCCTCCTTCATGGAGGTGAAGTCTGGGCAGAGATCAGACAGTCTCCTGAAGTGAGTCTCCCTCACTGCTGAGTATTTGGGGTCTGATTCTCCACGGCCTCCTGGTCACACTGTAGGCACAGTCTGCTCTCTCTGGGTATATACTTCTGTCGGTGCCGTCTGAATTCAATGGGCAGGCTGTGGGCGCTCAGTCTGTATCGGCTCAGGATCTGTGAGTCTCTGGGGTTTGGGAGTTTCTCCAGATATGGAGCCATTTTGTACACCCTCTGCAAGCTCCGGTAGTGTATCAGCTTCTGTGATGTTCTTATGTAGTTTCTACAGACGCTGATATAGTCCTCTTTGCTCTTGTGTATGATCTTCTGGATTTTACTCTTTGTCTGGCTGTACTGGTTGGTGGCTTGGTCAGGCTGGGTTTAAGTGACTTGTTCCATGGGTCTTCTTGATACAGCAAGGCTTTGTGATGATGGAAGCTTGGGCTGCTGCTATGTAGATTGGCTCTGAATGATAGCGCCTTCTTATGGACAGAAAGGTATCTTTCTATCTATCCTATATCTATCTATCAATCTATCTAATCTATCTATCTGAAAATTAGAAGCTCTTTGCACATATTTTTGATCAAGAATATATTGGGCCCATCTACCAATGACAAGGTGGCTTCTAACAAACTGGACCTACACTAACGGATAGTATTATAGTAGTTATATTCTTGTACATAGGAGACAGTATTAAAGTAGTAATATTCTTGTATATAGGAGCAGTATTATAGTAGTTATATTCTTGTACATAAGAGACAGTATTATAGTAGTAATATTCTTGTACATAGGTGCAATATTATAGTAGTTATATGCTTGTACATAGGAGACAGTATTATAGTATTTATATTCTTGTACAGATGTGCAGTATTATAAAAGTTATATTCTTGTACATAGGGGGCAGTATTATGGTAGTTATATTCTTGTACATAGGAGCAGTATTATAGTAATTATATTCTTGTACATAGAAGGCAGTATTATAGTAGTTATATTCTTATACATTGGAGCAGTATTATAGTAGTTATATTATTGTACATAGGAGCAGTATTATAGTAGTTATATTCTTGTACATAGGGGGCAGTATTATAGTAGTTGTATTCTTGTACATAGGATCAGTATTATAGTAGTTATATTCTTGTACACAGGAGGCAGTATTATAATAGTTATATTTTTGTACATAGGAGCAGTATTATAGTTATTATAGTCTTGTAAATAGGAGCAGTATTATAGCAGTTATATTATTGTAAATAAGAGGAAGTATTATAATAGTTATATACTTGTGACACAGAGGGAGGGAAAGAGGAAGGCCCTGCCCAAGTGAGAGGGAAGGTGGTGACCCCTGACTCACCTTGCGGCTGGCACCTGGCTGCCCTGACGTCCCTAGACGGGTTCCTCACCCGTACGCCGATCACGTGCCTAAAACCCTGGCTTTCCCTAAGATGAGCCCTAGATAGTGAACAGGGCGGTGGGAACACTAGTCCGCACCACTAGCTCTAAAGGAAAACACCAAGGGGAGGACAGACAATACAGACTAAACATATAATCCCAGGTGGGCGACAACAGGAGACAACAAAAAGCCCAACAGGGATCCGGAGGGAAGCACTCTGGAACAACAACCAGGATTCATAGCTCCAGTGGGTCAATATAGATGTCCAGGCAGGAAGCTCTATAACTGGCAACTAGAGAAGTGTGAGAGGAGAATATAAGGAGGTTGGGAGTGGCAGACAAGAAACAGCTGAGGAGGAGAAGCTACGGATCCCTGAGTGAGACAAAAAGGATTGCAAGGCAAACACAGAAAACAATCACTAAGAAACAACGTGATCTTTAGACATAGAGCGCGCAGACACCCGCTGCGACTTCCTGACCCCGGGTATAACGGAGTCAGACGTGGCTCTTGACACCCTCGTGACAGTACCCCCCCTTTCACGAGGGGCCTCCGGACACTCAGGACCAGGTCTCTCAGGATGAGAGGCATGGAAAGCCTGAATTAACCTGTTGGCGTTTACCTCTGACGCTGGAACCCACATTCTTTCCTCGGGACCGTAACCCCTCCAATGCACCAGATACTGAAGAGAGCGGCGGACCCGACGAGAATCAACAATTCTGGATATTTGAAACTCCAGATTACCATCCACAATAACAGGAGGAGGTGGCAGCGGTGATGGTTCTAGAGGTGGAACATACTTCTTGAGTAACGACTTATGGAAGACGTTATGGATCTTAAAAGTCTGAGGTAGCTCCAGGCGAAAAGCCACAGGGTTAATGACGGCTACTATTTTATAAGGACCAATGAACCTAGGACCCAGTTTCCAAGAGGGAACCTTCAACTTAATATTCCTAGTAGACAACCACACATAGTCATTCACTCCTAGGTCCGGACCTGGCGACCGTTTCTTATCGGCCATGCATTTATATTTACCACTCATATTTTTCAAGTTGGCTTGCACCTTCTGCCATACCGATGAAAGAGATGAAGAAAACCGTTCCTCTTCGGGAACCCCAGAAGACCCCCCCTCTTTGAAAGTACAAAATTGGGGATGAAAACCGTATGCACCAAAAAATGGTGACTTGCCAGTGGATTCCTGACAGCGATTATTTATGGCAAACTCGGCTAACGGTAAATATGATGACCACACCTCTTGGTTTTCAGACACAAAACACCTTAAATATGTTTCTAGGTTTTGGTTGGTACGCTCAGTCTGTCCATTCGACTGAGGATGGAAAGCTGAGGAAAAGGACAAGTGTACCCCCAAACGGGAACAAAAAGCTTTCCAAAACTTAGAAATAAACTGGGTTCCCCGATCCGAAACCACATCGGAAGGGACCCCGTGAAGCTTCACGATTTCACTGATAAACACCTGAGCAAGAGTCTTAGCATTAGGAAGTGCGGGTAGCGCAATAAAGTGTACCATTTTGCTAAACCTGTCTACTACTACCAAGATAACTGTTTTACCCGCAGACCAAGGTAAGTCAGTGATGAAATCCATTGATAGATGTGTCCATGGCCTATTGGGGATGAAAAGTGGCAATAAAGACCCTGCTGGACGTGTATGAGAGACTTTCGCGCGTGCACAAGTAGAACAAGTAGACACGAAATCCATTACATCCTGACGCAACCTTGGCCACCAAAAACGACGAGACAATAGCTCCAAGGTTGCTTTACTACCCGGGTGCCCAGCAAGTGCCGAATTATGATGTTCCTTTAATAGTTCAAGACGCAGGTTTAACGGTACAAACAATTTCTCTGAGGGGCAAGAGGCCGGGGCGTCCCCCTGGGCCTCTAACACCTTTCCCTCTAGAACAGAGTGTACAGCAGAGACAACCACTCCTCTTTGTAAAATAGGTACCGGATCACTAACATTACCCCCTCCAGGGAAACTACGAGATAATGCGTCTGCCTTGGTATTTTTTGCCCCAGGACTATAGGTGATTACAAAGTTAAATCTGGTAAAGAATAGCGACCACCTAGCTTGTCTAGGGGTGAGACGCTTAGCCGATTCTAGGTACAGAAGGTTTTTGTGGTCCGTAATCACCGTGACGGGGTGGATTGCTCCCTCTAAGAAGTGACGCCACTCTTCAAACGCCAGTTTAATCGCCAACAGTTCCCTATTTCCAATATCATAGTTCTTTTCTGCTGTAGATAATTTTTGGGAAAAGAAAGCGCAAGGACGCCATTTGCCAGGAGACGGACCCTGAGACAATACAGCCCCCACTCCCACCTCTGACGCATCTACTTCAACAATAAAAGGCTGGGAGACATCAGGTTGAATTAGAACAGGTGCCGAGGTAAATCTCTCTTTTAGAGAGGAAAATGCAATTTTAGCGGCGTCAGACCATTTAGAAAAATCAGTCTCCTTCCTAGTCATGTCAGTAAGGGGTTTAACGATCACAGAATAATTTTTAATGAACTTTCTATAGAAATTTGCGAAACCCAAAAACCGTTGTAGAGCTTTAAGGTTCTCAGGAAGATCCCAATCTAAAATTGCCTGGACCTTCCTAGGATCCATACGGAAACCTGAAGCGGATAATAGATATCCCAGGAACTGTATTTCCTGAACGGCGAAGACACATTTTTCAATTTTCGCATATAATTTATTCGTCCGTAGGACCTGCAGTACTTGCCTGACATGTACTTCATGTGTTTTCAGATCAGCCGAATAAATTAAGATATCATCTAGGTATATGACTACAAACCTGCCGATGAGATGACTAAAAATATCATTAACGAAATATTGGAAGACAGCAGGAGCATTGGTCAGACCGAAAGGCATGACTAAATTTTCATAATGCCCCTCAGGGGTGTTAAAAGCTGTCTTCCACTTATCCCCTTCCTTGATACGAATCAGATTGTAGGCCCCCCTAAGATCAAGTTTGGAGAACCACCTAGCACCCGCAATCTGATTAAAAAGGTCAGGAATGAGAGGAAGAGGGTATGGGTCTCGGATGGTTATCCGGTTTAGCTCACGGAAATCTAGGCAAGGACGCAGGCCCCCTCTTTCTTTTTAACAAAGAAAAACCCTGCAGCCACGGGTGAAGAAGAGGGTCTGATGTGTCCCTTAGCCAGACTCTCGGAGATATAATCTTTCATGGCTTGTCTCTCGGGACCCGAAAGATTATACAACCTGGACTTGGGTAATTTTGCACCGGGAATCAGGTTAACCGGGCAATCATAAGGACGATGAGGTGGTAGCTTCTGACAACCCTTTTCAGAAAAAACGTCCTCAAAGTCCGAAATAAATGTAGGTAGGGAAGCTATGGAGGCGATTAAGCAATTGTTATTTAAGCAATTCTCTCTGCAATGCTCACTCCACTCCAATATCTCCCTGGCCTGCCAATCCACCACTGGATTGTGCGCTACCAACCAGGGAAGACCCAATACCACAGGAGAGGGAAGGCCCTCCAGAACGTAACATGAAAGACACTCATTATGGTGGTCCCCTACCCGAAGGTGTAAGTTATGGACAATGTGAGTGAGGTTTCTCTGAGACAGAGGAGCAGAATCAATAGCGAATATGGGAATAGGTCTCTGCAGCGTACAGAGAGACAAACCCATAGTGCGGGCAAAATGGGCATCTATCAAATTTACCCCTGCTCCACTGTCTAGAAAAAAAGAAATAGACTCCGTCTTAACACCAAAAACAATAACCGCTGGCAACACAAATTGAGATGTTCGTATGGAGGAAACGTATACCCCCCGGCTGACATCCTCCGCACAGCCTGGGGTTAGTAGTTTTCCGACGGTCTTTTGTTTTTGAGAAAGGAGGGACAGACATTAATGAAATGACCCCTCCCCCCACAGAAAAAACAAGCCCCCCACCTACGGCGAACCTCAGGAGGACGGACCTGAGGAGAAGTTCCTCCTAGCTGCATAGGCTCATCTAAGTCTGTACAGACTAACTGCTGCTTGGGAGAGGTTACGATTGCTCAGGAATTTTCGATCTCTCCCTAAGACGTCTATCTATTCTGATAGAGAGGGACATAACAGCATCAAGGGAAAGGGGGGTCTCATACAGCGCCAGCGCATCCTTAACCCTTTCAGATAACCCAGAGCAGAACTGACTCCTGAGAGCCGGGTCGTTCCACTGAGTATCCGTAGCCCACCTGCGGAACTCTGAGCAATATTCCTCTGCTGGCCGATCTCCCTGTAGGAGTCTCCGTAACTTCGACTCAGCCAGGGCGACTCGGTCAGGGTCATCATATATGAGACCCAAAGTCCCAAAAAATCCCTCCACTGACCGGAGAGCCTGGGAACCAGGGGGTAACGAGAACGCCCAGGATTGCGGGTCCCCCTGAAGCAGGGAAATAACAATCCCCACCCGCTGTTCTTCATTACCTGAGGAGTAAGGGCGCAGCTTAAAATATAATTTGCAGGCCTCACGGAACGTCACAAATTTGTCCCTTCCCCCAGAAAATCTGTCAGGAAGAACAACCTTGGGTTCTGTAACAACCTGGTTACCCATAGCAACCGCTGGGCTTGCGGTCTGCTGCATTTGCTGCTGTTGTTGGAGGACAGACGCCTTCAATCCTGCCACCTCCAAAGACAGGCCTTGAAGCTGTTTTGCCAAAGCAGCAATAGGATCCATATTGGATTCTAAGTAGAGAGAGAGAAAAAAAATAAAAAATAAGGGCCAGTTATAATATCACGATCAGCGTGACTATCACATACGTGACACAGAGGGAGGGAAAGAGGAAGGCCCTGCCCAAGTGAGAGGGAAGGTGGTGACCCCTGACTCACCTTGCGGCTGGCACCTGGCTGCCCTGACGTCCCTAGACGGGTTCCTCACCCGTACGCCGATCACGTGCCTAAAACCCTGGCTTTCCCTAAGATGAGCCCTAGATAGTGAACAGGGCGGTGGGAACACTAGTCCGCACCACTAGCTCTAAAGGAAAACACCAAGGGGAGGACAGACAATACAGACTAAACATATAATCCCAGGTGGGCGACAACAGGAGACAACAAAAAGCCCAACAGGGATCCGGAGGGAAGCACTCTGGAACAGCAACCAGGATTCACAGCTCCAGTGGGTCAGTATAGATGTCCAGGCAGGAAGCTCTATAACTGGCAACTAGAGAAGTGTGAGAGGAGAATATAAGGAGGTTGGGAGTGGCAGACAAGAAACAGCTGAGGAGGAGAAGCTACGGATCCCTGAGTGAGACAAAAAGGATAGCAAGGCAAACACAGAAAACAATCACTAAGAAACAACGTGATCTTTAGACATAGAGCGCGCAGCCACCCGCTGCGACTTCCTGACCCCGGGTATAACGGAGTCAGACGTGGCTCTTGACACCCTCGTGACATATATAGGGGACAGTATTAAAGTAGTTATAGTCCTGTACATTGGAGGCAGTAGTATGGCAGTTATATTTTTGTACTTAGGAGGCAGTATTATAATAGTTATATTCTTGTATATAGGAGGCAGTATTATAGCAGTTATATTCTTGTACATAGGAGCAGTATTATAGTAGTTATATTCTTGTATATAGGAGGCAGTATTATAGCAGTTATATTCTTGTACATGGGAGCAGTATTATAGTAGTTATATTCTTGTATATAGGAGGCAGTATTATAATAGTTATATTCATGCACATATGTGCAGTATTGTAGTATTTATATTCTTGTACAAAGGAGCAGTATTATAGTAGTTATATTCTTGTACATAGGAGCAGTATTATAGTAGTTATATTCTTGTACACAGGAGCAGTATTATAGTAGTTATATTCTTGTACATAGGAGGCAGTATTATAATAGTTATATTTTTGTACATAGGAGACAGTATTACAGCAGTTATATTTTTGTACATAGGTGCAGCATTATAGTACTTATATTCTTGTACATAGGAGCAGTATTATAGTATTTATATTCTTATACATAGGTGCAGTATTATAGCAGTTATATTCTTGTGCATAGGAGCAGTATTATAGTATTTATATACTTGTACATAGGTGCAGTATTATAGTAGTTATATTCTTGTAAATAAGAGGAAGTATTATAATAGTTATATACTTGTATATAGGCAACAGTATTAAAGTAGTTATAGTCTTGTACATTGGAGGCAGTAGTATAGCAGTTATATTTTTGTACTTAGGAGGCAGTATTATCGTAGTTATATTCTTGTATATAGGAGGCAGTATTATAATAGTTATATTCATGCACATGGGTGCAGTATTGTAGTATTTATATTCTTGTACAAAGGAGCAGTATTATAGTAGTTATATTCTTCTACATAGGAGCAGTAGTATAGTAGTTATTTTCTTGTATATGGGAGCAGTATTCTAGTAGTTATATTCTTGTACATAGGAGCAGTATTCTAGTAGTTATATTCTTGTACATAAGAGCAGTATTGTAGTAATTATATTCTTGTACATGGGAGGCAGTATTATAGTAGTTATATTCTTTTTCATAGGATGCAGTATTATAGTAGATATATTCTTGTCCATAAGAGCAGTATTATAGTAGTTATATTCTTGTACATAGGAGCAGTATTATAGTAGTTATATTCCTGTACATAGTAGAAGTATTATAGTAGTTATATTCTTGTACATAGGAGCAGTATTATAGTAGTTATATTCTTGTACATAGGAGCAGTATTATAGTAGTTATATTCTTGTACACAGGAGCAGTATTATAGTAGTTATATTCTTGTACATAGGAGGCCGTATTATAGTAGTTATATTCTTGTCCATAGGAGCAGTATTATAGTAGTTATATTCTTGTACATAGGAGCAGTATTATTGTAGTTATATTCTTGTACATAGGATCAGTATTATAGTAGTTATATTCTTGTACAAATGAGCAGTATTATAGTAGTTATATTCTTGTACATAGGAGGCAGTATTATAGTAGTCATATTCTTGTACATAGGAACAGTATTATAGTAGTTATATTCTTGTACATAGGATCAGTATTATAGTAGTTATATTCTTGTACATAGGAGCAGTATTATTGTAGTTATATTCTTGTACATAGGATCAGTATTATAGTAGTTATATTCTTGTACAAATGAGCAGTATTATAGTAGTTATATTCTTGTACATAGGAGGCAGTATTATAGTAGTCATATTCTTGTACATAGGAGCAGTATTATAGTAGTTATATTCTTGTACATAGGAGCAGTATTATAGTAGTTATATTCTTGTACATAGGAGCAGTATTATAGTAGTTATATTCTTGTACATAGGAGGCAGTATTATAGTAGTCATATTCTTGTACATAGGAGCAGTATTATAGTAGTTATATTCTTGTACATAGGAGCAGTATTATAGTAGTTATATTCTTGTACATAGGGGCAGTATTTTAGTAGTTATATTCTTGTACATAGGAGCAGTATTATAGTAGTTATATTCTTGTACATAGGAGGCAGTATTATAGTAGTTATATTCTTGTACATAGGAGGCAGTATTATAGTAGTTATATTCTTTTTCATAGGATGCAGTATTATAGTAGATATATTCTTGTCCATAAGAGCAGTATTATAGTAGTTATATTCTTGTACATAGGAGCAGTATTATAGTAGTTATATTCTTGTACACAGGAGCAGTATTATAGTAGTTATATTCTTGTACATAGGAGGCAGTATTATAGTAGTTATATTCTTGTCCATAGGAGCAGTATTATAGTAGCTATATTCTTGTACATAGGAGCAGTATTATAGTAGTTATATTCTTGTCCATAGGAGCAGTATTATAGTAGTTATATTCTTGTACATAGGAGCAGTATTATAGTAGTTATATTCTTGTACACAGGATCAGTATTATAGTAGTTATATTCTTGTACAAATGAGCAGTATTATAGTAGTTATATTCTTGTATATAGGGGCAGTATTTTAGTAGTTATATTCTTGTACATAGGAGCAGTATTATAGTAGTTATATTCTTGTATATAGGGGCAGTATTTTAGTAGTTATATTCTTGTACATAGGAGCAGTATTATAGTAGTTATATTCTTGTACATAGGAGGCAGTATTATAGTAGTTATATTCTTGTACATAGGAGCAGTATTATAGTAGTTATAATCTTGTACATAGGAGCAGTATTATAGTAGTTATATTCTTGTACATAGGGGCAGTATTTTAGTAGTTATATTCTTGTACATAGGAGCAGTATTATAGTAGTTATATTCTTGTACATAGGAGGCAGTATTATAGTAGTTATATTCTTGTACATAGGAGGCAGTATTATAGTAGTTATATTCTTTTTCATAGGATGCAGTATTATAGTAGATATATTCTTGTCCATAAGAGCAGTATTATAGTAGTTATATTCTTGTACATAGGAGCAGTATATAGTAGTTATATTCTTGTACACAGGAGCAGTATTATAGTAGTTATATTCTTGTACATAGGAGCAGTATTATAGTAGTTATATTCTTGTCCATAGGAGCAGTATTATAGTAGTTATATTCTTTACATAGGAGCAGTATTATAGTAGTTATATTCTTGTCCATAGGAGCAGTATTATAGTAGTTATATTCTTGTACATAGGAGCAGTATTATAGTAGTTATATTCTTGTACACAGGATCAGTATTATAGTAGTTATATTCTTGTACAATGAGCAGTATTATAGTAGTTATATTCTTGTATATAGGGGCAGTATTTTAGTAGTTAATTCTTGTACATAGAGCAGTATTATAGTAGTTATTCTTGTACATAGGGGCAGTATTATAGTAGTTATATTCTTGTACATAGGAGCAGTATTATAGTAGTTATATTCTTGTACAATAGGGCAGTATTATAGTAGTTATATCTTGTACATAGGAGCAGTATTATAGTAGTTATATTCTTGTACATAGGAGCAGTATTATAGTAGTTATATTCTTGTACATAGGAGGCAGTATTATAGTAGTTATATTCTTGTACATAGGAGGCAGTATTATAGTAGTTATATTCTTGTACATAGGAGCAGTATTATAGTAGTTATATTCTTGTACATAGGAGGCAGTATTATAGCCGTTATATTCAATTAATCAATTTACCTATTTATCTAGCATCTATCTAGTTTATCTATAAATCTGTCCTATAATATACAATGGCATGTAAAAGTTTGGGCACTCTTAGTCAAAATTACTGTTACTGTGAGCAGTTAAGCAAGTTGAAGATGGAATGACACATTTCCTTTGTATTTTAAGCAAACCTATTTTCATCGTTTACATTTTTAAAATAACAAAAAAGTAAAAGGGCCTGAAGCAAAACTTTGGGCCCCCTGCATGGTTAGTACCTAGCAGCAGCCCTTTTGTCAGGTATCACAGCTTGTAAACGCTTTTGTAGCAGCCAAGAGCCTTTTAAATCTTGTTTGAGGGTTTTTCACCCATTTTTCCTTGCAGACGTCTTCCAGTTCTGTGAGATTCCTGGGCCGTCTTGCACGCTCTGCTCTTTTGAGGTCTATCCACAGATTTTCACTGATGTTCAGATCAGGGAACTGTGAGGGCCATGGTAAAACCTTCAGCTTGCACCTTTTGAAGTATTCTTTTGTGGATTTTGAGGTGTGCTTAGGATCATTATCCATTTGTAGAAGTCATCCTCTTTTTAACTTGTAACTTTTTAACTTTGCTGGAACTTTATTAAATCCATTCTTTCCTCTTCCCCATGCCATTTTCTGCAACACAACCCCTAAGCATGACTGGTCCACCCTCATGCTTAAAGGGGTTCTTCACTTTCATTTAACTGATGATCTATCCTCTGGATAGATCATCAGCTTCTGATCGGCCGGGGTCCGACACCCGGGACCCCCGCCGATCAGCTGTTTGAGAAGGCAGCGGCGCTCCAGCAGCGCCGCGGCCTTCTCACTGTTTACCGCCGGGCCGCCCGCCCACTGACGTCACGACTTGTATCAACTAGAGTGGGCGCGGCTAAGCTCCATTCAAGTGAACAGAGCTTAGCCGCGCCCACTCTAGTTGATACTAGTCGTGACGTCAGTGGGCGGGCGGCCCGGCGGTAAACAGTGAGAAGGCCGCGGTGCTGCTGGAGCGCCGCTGCCTTCTCAAACAGCTGATCGGCGGGGGTCCCGGGTGTCGGACCCCGGCCGATCAGAAGCTGATGATCTATCCAGAGGATAGATCATCAGTTAAATGAAAGTGCAGAACCCCTTTAATGGTTGCAGAGGTTTTTATTTCAATAAATTATGTGCCCTTTTTTCTCCAAACACACCTTTTCTTATTGTGGCCAATGACTTGTTCATTGGTCCACAGGACTTTCCAAAATGCATCAGGCTTTTTGAGATGTTCTTTTGCTAACTTCTGCCACAGAATTTTGAGGTGAGGACGCAGGAAAAGTGTTGTTCTGATTACTCTTCCATGAAGGCCATATTTGTGCAGGTGTAATTGAACTGTAGAATAATGTACCACAACTCTAGAGTCTTCTAAATCTTCCTGAATGTCTTTTGTAATGAAGCAGTGGTTCTAATTTGTCTTTTCTAGCAATCCTATGAGCAGCTGTCTCTGAAATTTTTCTTGGTCTTCCAGACCTTCTCTTGACCTCTACTATTCATGGTAACTGCCATATCTTAATTACATTTTAAACTGAGGAAATGGCAACCTTAACACGCTTTGCTCTATGCTTATATCCTCAACCATTTTCATTTTCAGAGTGTTAGGTAGTTGCTTAGAAGAACCCATGGCTGCTGTTTTTTGGGACAAGGTTAGAATAGTCTGGGTATTTATCAAGCTTTGAAATTTGCATCCCCTGGCCTTTCCTAACAATGAGTGTGAAGAAGCCTTAACTCTAACAGGCTATTTAAGGAATAAGACCTCGGTCAAAGTTGTCTGAGTGCTCAAAAATCCTTGGGTTCCCAACTTCCTATACTTTTGTAAGGTACTCATTTCTTTTTTTCACTCTAATATTGCACAAAACCAAAATAATATCCTGATATTGCTTAAAATGTTGACAAGTGTGTTTCAACTTTAACTTTATGCTTTTTGGATATCATTTCATCTTCAACTTGCTTGACTGTTCACATAAACAGTTATTTTGACCAGGGCTGCCCAAACTGTTGCATGCCATTGTCTGTATATCTTGAGTTTTAATTGTAACACCCTGTCTGGGTACATGTTATGCTAGTATTTGGAAACATTCAGACATGGTTATAGGAACTATCTAGATACTGTCCTACTGTACCAGGACCTTTCAGTAGCTTATCAACCTTGCAAAAGCCAGCAATCTCTTCACTAAGGGTCTCGACTAGAACAGATTCATTCTCTGTACTGCTGGACATCCTAGCTGCTAGACGGCCACCGATCTGATTTGAGGAGATGATGCTCTATTCTTTGGAAAACCCTTAAAAGAGGAGGATATTGGTATAACTGGTGTTGTTGCAGGTCCTAGGAAGACCAATAATCCTATAAACTAGTTCTACTAACCATTGGGATGATGGCAATATCTCAAACATTGACATGGTTGTTGGCTTTATTAGACTCATGCAAGCTGGATCTCCTTTATGTTTGGTTCCAAGGTGGGGAACCTTGGATGAATTGGCCAATAGTTAATCTCAAGAACATTTGATCACAACGTGGTCATCATAATATGGGTATCCAAGGAAGAATCAACCAATAGTGAATCTCATGAGTGTTTGACTACAATGAGTGTATCCAAGAGGGAACCAACCAATGGTGGATCTCAAAGACCTTTTAGTCATAATGTTGGCATGCAAGGAGAATATGACCAATGGTGAAATGTTTAATCACAACAAAAGCATCCAAAGAGAAACCAACCAATGGTGGATCTCAAAAAAGTTTAATCACAGCTTACCATCCAAGGAGAAATCAACCAAAGGTGGATCTTAAGAACATTTGCTCACAATATGGGTATCTAAGGAGAAACTGACCAATGATAAATCTTTGGAATGTTGGGTCACAGTGTGGGCATCCAGGTAGGAACCAACTCATGGTGGACCTCAGAATCTTTGATTACATTGTGAGCATCCAAGGAGAAACTGGTCTATGGTAGAACTCCAGGGCAGAAGATGGAAGTGAATTAACCTTGTAATTTCCCTATATTTTAGGTTTAACTACTTTCAACCACAGAACCCTGCAGTTTGTAGAACTTTTATGTTTTTTGCCAGAAGTTTTTGCTCTTGACTTCAGGTTATTTCAAGGGTTACAAAACCCACCATTTCCTTAATCTGAAAATATTTGTCACAGCTTTCAATTCTCAATTCTTCTTATCTCGCCTCTAGTTCCTGTGCTTCATCTTCTCCCGGCATGCACCGCGGCCATTCCTTACAGGTCCCTTGCCTCACGTCATTAAGAGAGCCAAGGACAATGCGTAGTCTCAGTATCATTAAGGACAGAGCAGCTCCATTGATCTCTGCAGTTTTTCTTAATGAACTACATCTCTTGATATGAATGTTCTCATTGCTGTTGAGGTGCAATGCCTTTTATCTGATTGCAGCGAGCCTCAGCTTACTTGTAGCTCCTGAATTCTTTATCTCTCCGGCTCACGCATTCTCCATGCAAATGTGGAAGAGGCCAGAGACCAGGCGGGTGCAGACTTCTAATGAGCTCAGTTTGCTGAGACAACATAGTGGACGTTTGCCTGCCCTGGCAATGTGAGCTCACCAGGGAATGGGGCAATGCAACAATCAGCATTTTGTGCCCCGACCACAACAATTTTTTGCCTGCTTCAGATCTGCTTATTGACGCTGAATTCTTCAGGGTGCTGTGGAGCAAAATTAAGAAAACTGTAGCAAGAATTTATTGTACTGTAAGGAAAGAGGGGGGGGGGGAGTCCTTAGTCCAGACTCAAGTGGACACCTAGTACAGATGGATCCCCACTCTGACATTGAGAATGGGGTCAGGGGTGCAGCTATAGGGGGTGCAGAGGAAGCAGTTACACCCAGGCCCTGGTGCTTGAGGAGCCTAAAAGCTTTGTTGCCACTAAATCAATTATATGATTTTGCATTGCCCTCAAGAGCTTCAGATTATACCTCTCCAGAGGACCATGGGGTGACCCAAAGTGCCTCAACACAACACCTACAGGAGGAGGACATCGGGCTGCTAAACTAGTAATTGCCACTATTTAGGGACCTCCACCATGCTATTTCCACCTAGTTTTGCTTATGGGCATTATGTGGTAGTATTATATGAGATCTGTATGGCATTATGTAAGCACTGTATTGTAGTATTATTTGAGATCTGTATGGCATTATGTAAGCACTGTATGGTAGTATTATATGAGATCTGTACAGCATTATGTAAGCACTGTATGGTAGTATTATATGAGATCTGTATGGCATTATGTGAGCACTGTATGGTAGTATTATATGAGATCTGTATGGCATTATGTAAGCACTGTATGGTAGTATTATATGAGATCTGTATGGCATTATGTAAGCACTGTATGGTAGTATTATATGAGATCTGTATGGCATTATGTAAGCACTGTATGGTAGTATTATATGAGATCTGTATGGCATTATGTAAGCACTGTATGGTAGTATTATATGAGATCTGTACAGCATTATGTAAGCACTGTATGGTAGTATTATATGAGATCTGTATGGCATTATGTGAGCACTGTATGGTAGTATTATATGAGATCTGTATGGCATTATGTAAGCACTGTATGGTAGTATTATATGAGATCTGTATGGCATCATGTAAGCACTCACTGTATGGTAGTATTATATGAGATCTGTATGGCATTATGTAAGCACTGTATGGTAGTATTATATGAGATCTGTACAGCATCATGTAAGCACTGTATGGTAGTATTATATGAGATCTGTATGGCATTATGTAAGCACTGTATGGTAGTATTATATGAGATCTGCATGGCATTATGTAGGCACTGTATGGTAGTATTATATGAGATCTGTATGGCATTATGTAAGCACTGTATGGTAGTATTATATGAGATCTGTATGGCATCATGTAAGCACTGTATGGTAGTATTATATGAGATCTGTATGGCATTATGTAGGCACTGTATGGTAGTATTATATGAGATCTGTATGGCATTATGTAAGCACTGTATGGTAGTATTATATGAGATCTGTATGGCATTATGTAAGCACTGTACGGTAGTATTATATGAGATCTGTATGGCATTATGTAAGCACTGTATGGTAGTATTATATGAGATCTATATGGCATTATGTAAGCACTGTATGGTAGTATATATGAGATCTGTATGGCATTATGTAAGCACTGTATGGTAGTATTATATGAGATCTGTATGGCATTATGTAAGCACTGTATGGTAGTATTATATGAGATCTGTATGGCATTATGTGAGCACTGTATGGTAGTATTATATGAGATCTGTATGGGATTATGTAAGCACTGTATGATAGTATTATATGAGATCTGTATGGCATTATGTAAGCACTGTATGATAGTATTATATGAGATCTGTATGGCATCATGTAAGCACTCACTGTATGGTAGTATTATATGAGATCTGTACAGCATTATGTGAGCACTGTATGGTAGTATTATATGAGATCTGTATGGCATTATGTAAGCACTGTATGGTAGTATTATATGAGATCTGTATGGCATTATGTAGGCACTGTATGGTAGTATTATATGAGATCTGCATGGCATTATGTAAGCACTGTATGGTAGTATTATATGAGATCTGTATGGCATTATGTAAGCACTGTATGGTAGTATTATATGAGATCTGTATGGCATTATGTAGCACTGTATGGTAGTATTATATGAGATCTGTATGGATTATGTGAGCACTGTATGGTAGTATTGATATGAGATCTGTATGGGATTATGTGAGCACTGTATGGTAGTATTATATGAGATCTGTATGGCATTATGTAAGCACTGTATGGTAGTATTATATGAGATCTGTATGGCATTATGTAAGCACTGTATGGTAGTATTATATGAGATCTGTATGGCATTATGTAGGCACTGTATGGTAGTATTATATGAGATCTGTATGGCATTATGTAAGCACTGTATGGTAGTATCATATGAGATCTGTATGGCATCATGTAAGCACTGTATAGTAGTATTATATGAGATCTGTATGGCATTATGTAGGCACTGTATGGTAGTATTATATGAGATCTGTATGGCATTATGTAAGCACTGTATGGTAGTATTATATGAGATCTGTACAGCATCATGTAAGCACGTATGGTAGTATTATATGAGATCTGTATGGATTATGTGAGCACTGTTGGTAGTATTATATGAGATCTGTATGGGATTATGTGAGCACTGTATGTAGTATTATATGAGATCTGTATGGCATTATGTAAGCACTGTATTGTAGTATTATATGAGAATCTGTATGGCATAATGTGAGCACTGTATGGTAGTATTATATGAGATCTGTATGGCATTATGTAAGCACTGTATAGGTAGTATTATATGAGATCGTATGGCATTATGTAAGCACTGTATGGTAGTATTGATATGAGATCTGTATGGGATTATGTGAGCACTGTATGGTAGTATTATATGAGATCTGTATGCATTGATGTAAGCACTGTATAATACTATTATTGAGATCTGTACGCATATGTAGCACTGTATGGTAGTATTATAGGAGATCATGATACAGCATTATGTAGCCTGTATGGTAGTATTATATGAGATCTGTACAGCATTATGTAAGCACTGTATGGTAGTATTATATGAGATCTGTATGGCATTATGTAAGCACTGTATGGTAGTATTATATGAGATCTGTATGGCATTATGTAAGCACTGTATGGTAGTATTATATGAAGATCTGTATGGCATTATGTAAGCACTGTATGGTAGTATTATATGAAATCTGTATGGCATTATGTAAGCACTGTATGGTAGTATTATATGAGATCTGTATGGCATTATGTAAGCACTGTATGGTAGTATTATATGAGATCTGTATGGCATCATGTAAGCACTGTATGGTAGTATTATATGAGATCTGTACACATTATGTAAGCACTGTATGGTAGTATTATATGAGATCTGTATGGGATTATGTGAGCACTGTATGGTAGTATTATATGAGATCTGTATGGGATTATGTGAGCACTGTATGGTAGTATTATATGAGATCTGTATGGCATTATGTAAGCACTGTATTGTAGTATTATATGAGATCTGTATGGCATTATGTAAGCACTGTATGGTAGTATTATATGAGATCTGTATGGCATTATGTAAGCACTGTATGGTAGTATTATATGAGATCTGTATGGCATTATGTAAGCACTGTATGGTAGTATTATATGAGATCTGTATGGGATTATGTGAGCACTGTATGGTAGTATTATATGAGATCTGTATGGCATTATGTAAGCACTGTATAATACTATTATATGAGATCTGTACAGCATTATGTAAGCACTGTATGGTAGTATTATATGAGATCTGTACAGCATTATGTAAGCACTGTATGGTAGTATTATATGAGATCTGTACAGCATTATGTAAGCACTGTATGGTAGTATTATATGAAATCTGTATGGCATTATGTAAGCACTGTATGGTAGTATTATATGAGATCTGTATGGCATTATGTAAGCACTGTATGGTAGTATTATATGAAATCTGTATGGCATTATGTAAGCACTGTATGGTAGTATTATATGAGATCTGTATGGCATTATGTAAGCACTGTATGGTAGTATTATATGAGATCTGTATGGGATTATGTGAGCACTGTATGGTAGTATTATATGAGATCTGTATGGCATTATGTGAGCACTGTATGGTAGTATTATATGAGATCTGTACACATTATGTAAGCACTGTATGGTAGTATTATATGAGATCTGTATGGCATTATGTAAGCACTGTATGGTAGTATTATATGAGATCTGTATGGCATTATGTAAGCACTGTATGGTAGTATTATATGAGATCTGTATGGCATAATGTGAGCACTGTATGGTAGTATTATATGAGATCTGTATGGCATTATGTAAGCACTGTATGGTAGTATTATATGAGATCTGTACACATTATGTAAGCACTGTATGGTAGTATTATATGAGATCTGTATGGCATTATGTAAGCACTGTATGGTAGTATTATATGAGATCTGTATGGCATTATGTGAGCACTGTATGGTAGTATTATATGAGATCTGTATGGCATTATGTAAGCACTGTATGGTAGTATTATATGAGATCTGTACACATTATGTAAGCACTGTATGGTAGTATTATATGAGATCTGGTGAATGAAAATGCTGGGTAAACACAATAGCGGCTCACCTGAGAGACTCCTATGGATTAGGTGCACTCCTCTGGAATCACCCAACTCCAAAAGTAAAAATGTCCATAAAAGGAGGGGCACTCAACTATCTGAGAACTCAGGACAATGACAGATAGATTTGTTGAGCAATATATAAATAAAGTTAAAATAAATGACATAAGATGTCAATCGGTATCATTGGTAATAACATATGATGTCAGTAGGATATCATTGGTGTTGACACCATGGATACTCAATTAGATAATAATGAATATAAAACTCATATGGATGGAAGAAACTGTCCCAGTGGATGAAGAAGCTGATGGTAAATGTCCCAGCTAGGAGCAAAGTGGACTTTCAGATGGACCTGTAGAGCATAGTCCCGTATTGGTATCACTTATAGCATGGTCATATCATCAGCTCCAGGTTTCCAATATAGGTTGATATACAGTATAATATGGTGTAAAGGTAGTTGGTACGTTACCACCCGGCTTGTAGATGTCTGCTTGTCCTCTTACTCTACCTGGCGGCGTCTGACGTGACCCGGTTGTTACCACGTGACAGATGTAAAATACGTCTAAAGGAGATTGGGATAATCAGCTGTGCGTTCCTTGGTGCGTTCCAATTACGAACTATGCGTTCCATGATGCGTTCCATTTGTAGGTTTTGAAGTGAACCTTTGCAGACGTCTGGATTTAGGGGAAAAGAGCTATAATTGCTTGCATATCTCGCAGCATAAAATATCCGGATAATGTAAATTATTGCTAAGACACTCCAGCCATACGTGTTTCGGGGTGACTCCCCTTCCTCAGTGGCAGTGTAAGCAAGCAGAAAGTGCAGTGTAATTATATCATACTAAATCAATCAGGATGATGGGATGAGGGTAGCTCACAAAATATGACATGGAGCAATGATAATAAAGTGCAATTGCGATAATAGTGCGTTTTTGTATATAGACAAGTCCAGCATATGGTTGAATAACTGTCATTGTTGTCCTGAGTTCTCAGATAGCTTGTTGTGTTTTGTATTCCCCCCCACCTTTGTTGTTTGCTAGGCCTCAACGAGACGCTGGTTCCTTCACTAGGGAAGGAGCGGGTAGTCTCTGCCCTGTCATTACCATTAGGGCATCCGAGGGCCACCAGGGTTTTCTAGGTTCCTGTGTATGGGCATCTCTACCATCAGGAGGTGCCCATATGGATAGGAGTTAGGGCCAGGAGCAGGGTTTTATAGGTGGTGACCCTTTTGCTTCCCTAGCGGTGAGGCCTAGTGTCTTTTCCCTTCCTTTTTGTTGTCTTTTGGTGTTCTCCCCTACTACATCCGTGACAGTATGGTAGTATTATATGAGATCTGTATGGCATTATGTAGGCACTGTATGGTTCTATCATGTGACATCTGCATATCATTATTTGGTAATTATAAGGAACTATTATCTGAGATCTGTATGACATTATGTTGGCACTATATAGTACTGTTATGGTATATGAGATCTGTATGGCATTATGTAGGCACTGTATGGTAGTATTATATGACATTTGTATGGCATAATGTAGGAAGTGTGTGGCATAATTGTATGAGATCTGGTGGACATTTTATATACATTGTATGGTACTATTATATAAGATCTTTATGGTATTATGAAGGCACTGTATGGTGCTATTGTATGAGATCTGTATGAAGAATGTAGGCACTGTATAGTACTATTATAGAACATATGTATGGCATTATAGGCACTTTATTGTACTAATATAGGAGACCTGTATGTCATTTTGCAATCACTGTGTGGTACTATTACTTTATATAAGATATGTATGGCATTATGTAGGCACTGTATGGTACTATTGTATGAGACCTGTACGGCATTATGTAAGCACTATATGGTACTATTACTTTATATAAGATCTGTATGGCATTATGTAGGCACTAAAAGGCACCATTAATTATGAGCGCACTGTACAGAAATATTTTGCTGGCATTGTATAATATCGGACCCTTTTTATACTTTAGGTTAGGCCGGGTTCACGCCACGATTTTACCCTACGTAAAATATATACGTTGGCAAAAAGGAGGCAAAAGCCATAGTACATCCTGCAGAGTCCTGGGGGGAAAAAAAAGTATACTTTTTTTTACAATGGAAATCTATGCTGACGGATGCCACTGTATGATATCTGTCCGAGGCATCCCTTTACCGTATAGGTTTTTTGTATACGTTAAACGTAAGGCAAAAACGTGATGTGAGCCCAGCTTTACTCTGATAATATTTCACACGACACAAGGTAAGTACAAAATAGGCAAAAGCAACAAAATGAAACCAAGCCAGAAGACGTCTCTGGTTGGGGATGCGTCAGCCGAGACCACTGCCATTCAAAAGAATAAAGATACCTGTCGCCAAGCACTGTGCCCCCTTGATTTCCAGGTCGGAGATCTTTGGATCCCCTGGTTCTGTTTGCATTCTGAACCATCGAGACCCATTAACAGACCTCGGACATCCAAAGATCTCATAGCTAAAAAGATGAAGGGAAACAAAGCTGGTAAATGCGGCAGGCTCCTTCACTACAGCTGCTGGATGCCGACCGATGACATCATCAGTAACCTATCAGAAGATATAGAAGCGAACCTTTACAGCAAATTAAAGGGACTGATGGAATTGTGCAAATCGCTGACTGACAAGCAGAGTGTTGTGTGATAGACACCTGGACGCCACAATGGGTGGGCTCGGTGCAATCGTTTTCGTGTTTCGAAGGTCAGAGGTCCCTGATTACACAGACAGGTGAGGATTTTGTGTGGTCCTAAAGCATCCAAGCTGGAAGAGGCTTACAAGATGTTCATTTCAGATGGAAACTAATCTCGTCTGCACCTTGTACGGGCAGCGTGGAAGGAATGAAAGGGTGGGTGCCACATGGGGTCAGGGCAGAAATTCCTCATTATATCCTAAGCTGAGATTCTCATTTTATCCCCCCGCCTTGCCGGCTCCGATGTCAAATTAAACTTAAAGCACTTCTGAGTGTTACATGGACAAATCCATAATGAATCAACCTTTCACCATTCACAAGAATCCAAAAGGGTTCGCAACGAGATGGGTCAAAGGGGGAGAATTAATTCGCCAAGGTTGTAATGCAGCAATTAACCCTTTCTGCGGTGGAGAAAGCCAGATGAGGAAGCAAAAGCTTCTGGAATTCATTCTAGTCAGCAAAGACGGTCCTATTATAGAGGGTCCTAGGCAGGTGCCCCATTGGCTACAATTAGCATGGGGTTACCGTTTTCTAAAATGCACCCCATCTCGTTTCTGCTTCTATGACTAGATCGCAGCTATTGGAAGCCATGTTTTTAGGGTGTGGCCCATCTCAGCCATGTTGTTTCCTTACCGAAAGGGGTTGCATGACATTATTAAGGGTCCATTCAATAGTTAGCGCCCCCTCTTGTGTATGTGGATGTGCTTGGTATTGCTGTTCAGGCCCATTCTAGTGAATGAGCAGTAGTAGCAGACACACGGATGGCGCTGTCTTTTTTATTAACCTCATACCTTCACTTAAAGAAAACAGAAAATCCAGCCATTACGTATCAGCCATTACGAAGTAGGACAGAGAGTAGAGACAGAGACTGTGAAGTGAGTGGAAGCACAAAGCAGCTCTGGGAAATTAGTCAGCCAGCTTGAGACAGAGCCTTACCAGCCTCTGAGGAAGCAAAGGAGGGTTATCTGGAAGTTTATCAGCCATTGAGAAGAGGTGTTTGTTAAAAACCCTGTGGCATGTAGCTTTTGACCTACATAATTCTTTGTGGGAATAGGGAGAGGAAGCACCCAGGTATATTTTGGAGACAGATTGGCCATCTGCTAAGGCTGGGTTCACATCTGCGCTGTGAACACCGGCAGTCTGTTCCGGCGGAGGAACAGAGTGCAGGAGTTCTCTGTATCCGGCATCGCCGGATGCCACCGTGCACCGCCGGATCCACATTCACCGTAATGGATTCCAACGGCTGCTTTCCAGCATATACGCTGCCTTTCAGCTAGACAAAAAATGTTGCGTGTGGCATTTTCTGTCCGCCTGGAAGCCAGCATGTACGCCGGATACAGCAACCGGATTACAGTGCCGGAGTTCACAACCCAGATGTGAACCCAGAGTAAGAAAACTACACCCGCAGTTGGGTATTCGTACTTGTACTAATAGAAAGAAGTAAAAAGATCGAGAGATGCTGTACAGAGAGATAGAGAGAGACATAGAGACTGCACCCCTGTGGTTTGAAGAGAGAGAAAATGCAGATACTGGATTGACTCAGAGAGCCTGGCCTGCTGGCGCCGTTTGCAGCTTCAAGAACTCTAAGAACTGTGGAAACTGCAACACGTGTAAGATCTGCCGGTCCATGTTAGATAAGGACTGCACCTGCATCTCCACGTTATATTGCTCTGCCTGACGGGGGCCCTCCACCAACATCAAGGGCACCCTGAACCACCACCAGACAGGAGAACACCCAAAACCAGGGTGCACCCCCCTTCAATGTGTACCAGCCCACAACGGAGAGTGATGTGAAGGAACCAGAGCCACCGTGAGGACTTGGCACAACCTTTCTCACCTTGGCACAACTTCTCCATGTCTGAAGATCTGGAGTTCGGTTCCTCCATGTTATGACATGCGGAGCGACTTCTAAAGAGCGCGCACTTTGCCTTTAACCTTTTTCAGCATTATTTTTTGCTCAGAATACAGCCTCTCTCCACGCTGCCCTTATCAACCTCTCTCTCCTGACTTTTCCTTCCGGGGGCTTGAATTAATTCTTCTGAAGAGATAAGGTAATTTATACCAAAACATGTTCTCTGTGCATAATCATAAGCGGGAATAAGATGTGAGAGCTTCCCAAGAGCTGGAAACTTTACAGATGGGCAGAATCTTATTTAACGCTTCATCTTCTGGTCATTGTAATAGGACACAAGGTTTCCCATTTATATACTTCATACCTCTAAGTGTTGCACCCCAAAGCTCAGGCCACGGGCTCTGCTTCCCATGAGGTTCCTGCATTTTTGCTGTGTATCCCATAAAACCTGCGCCCATGGGTCCGTAGAAAGCTCTGACCAGCCACGTGCAAGCTGTTTCTGTAAATATGGACCAGTACCAAAGCAGCAAAGGACCGTTTCTGCTGACCTCTATGGTCTCTGATTACAGTAAAGTTGCATCATAGAGGGCTCATAGTGTCACTCACATGCTCCAGCGCCATGCACTGCTTCGCTCCCCTCCTTAGGCCAGCTCAGTGTCTTCTGCTGGAAGTTAGGTTTTTTCAACCTGGCTCAAGTGATAGAACGCCTCCTGACTATTTCAGGTTTGCCACCTGTGCCCATGTTTCATAACCCCAGTCATCAGCTCTGCTACACCGATCTCTAGTACTCTGCTACATCAGCTTTGCTACATCAGTCTCCAATAAGCTGCTACAAATCTGCTTCAATACTCCATTATACCAGTCTGCTGCATCACTCTGCTATATCAGGCTCCACTGCTCTGCTGCATCACTCTGCTATATCAGGCTCCACTGCTCTGCTACATCACTCTGCTATATCAGGCTCCAGTGCTCTGCTACATCCGATTTGCTACATCGGTCTCTAGTATGCTGCTAAAACTCTGCTACATAACTCTGCTGTACTGGTCTCCAGTACAGGGCTATAACTGTCTTACATCACTCTGCTATACCCATCTCCAGTACTCTGCTACATCAGCTGTGCTATATGTGTCTCCAGTAAGCTGCTACAAACCTGCTACATCACTCTGCTATACTGGCATCCATGATGTGATGAAAAGGGTCCATAGATCAGCATTCAGCTACTTACTGTGTGGAATTCAACATTCGTGTCTGCTGTTGGCAATTGCAACCGTATGTGATACGACACTATGACCCTTTATTATGCTACAAAATGACCCTTTATTTGACTTAAAGGGCTTGTTCACTTTGGAAGGATCCACAAGATTTGTCATATATACTTCAGTACCTGTTCATATGACATCTAAGCCCCCAGTCCTAGAGGAATGCTAGTTATACCGATATTCGGGATATAATACTGTAGACAGACTGCCATATATACCACAACATATGAAGTGGGTCTGATGTTTCTCCCAAGGAATCCATTTGGCTGATGAGAAGCACAAGACTCTTACGCATTCCTTCTAAAGTACAAGACGTCTTGGCAGGAGCAGCTACAATAATGTTTCTCAAATTCCTGGAGCGCTGCAAATTGTGATCGAATATAACTACAGGCAGAAATGTATTAATGTGCATCCATATTCATCAGCAGCACGTGCATCCAGAGCCTCATACATATGTGCACCTCTGAAAATAGACCCAGTGCCTCCTTAAATAGATCACTATTAACCCTTCATTATACAGCAGGACCAAAGACAAGTAGTGTAGCACAAGAATATGTGGATCTATTACACACACTGACACTTGGGGTACAGGATAATGACACTGACACGTGGGGTACAGGATAATGACACTGACACTCGGGGTACAGGATAATGACACTGACACTTGGGGTACAGGATAATAACACTGACACTTGGGGTACAGGATGATGACACTGACACGTGGGGTACAGGATAATGACACTGACACTTGGGGTACAGGATAATGACACTGACACTCGGGGTACAGGATAATGACACTGACACGTGGGGTACAGGATAATGACACTGACACTTGGGGTACAGGATAATGACACTGACACTCGGGGTACAGGATAATGACACTGACACTCGGGGTACAGGATAATGACGCTGACACTCGGGGTACAGGATAATGACACTGACACTTGGGGTACAGGATAATGACACTGACACGTGGGGTACAGGATAATGACACTGACACTTGGGGTACAGGATAATGACGCTGACACTCGGGGTACAGGATAATGACGCTGACACTTGGGGTACGGGATAATGACGCTGACACTGGGGGGGAAAGGATAATGACACTGACACTTGGGGTACAGGATAATGACACTGACACGTGGGGTACAGGATAATGACACTGACACTTGGGGTACAGGATGATGACACTGACACTTGGGGGAAAGGATAATGACACTGACACTTGGGGGACAGGATAATGACACTGACACTTGGGGTACAGGATGATGACACTGACACTTGGGGTACAGGATAATGACACTGACTCGGGGTACAGGATAATAACACTGACACTTGGGGTACAGGATAATGACACTGACACTTGGGGTACAGGATGATGACACTGACACTTGGGGGACAGGATAATGACACTGACACTTGGGGTACAGGATAATGACACTGACTCGGGGTACAGGATAATAACACTGACACTTGGGGTACAGGATAATGACACTGACACTTGGGGGACAGGATAATGACGCTGACACTTGCGGTACAGGATGATGACACTGACACTCGGGGTACAGGATAATGACACACTGACACTCGGGGTACAGGATAATGACACTGACACTTGGGGTACAGGATAATGACACTGACACGTGGGGTACAGGATAATGACACTGACACTTGGGGTACAGGATAATGACGCTGACACTCGGGGTACAGGATAATGACGCTGACACTGGGGGGAAAGGATAATGACACTGACACTTGGGGTACAGGATAATGACACTGACACGTGGGGTACAGGATAATGACACTGACACTTGGGGGACAGGATAATGACACTGACACTTGGGGTACAGGATAATGACACTGACACTTGGGGTACAGGATAATGACACTGACTCGGGGTACAGGATAATAACACACTGACACTTGGGGGACAGGATAATGACGCTGACACTTGGGGTACAGGATAATGACACTGACACTTGGGGTACAGGATAATGACACTGACACTTGGGGTACAGGATAATAACACACTGACACTTGGGGTACAGGATAATGACACTGACAATTGGGGTACAGGATAATGACAGTGACACTTGGGGTACAGGATAATGACACTGACACTCTGGGTACAGGATAAGGACACGCTGACATTTGGGGTACAGGATAATAACACGCTGACACTTGGGGTACAGGATAATGACACGCTGACACTTGGGGTACAGGATAATGACACGCTGACACTTGGGGTACAGGATAATGACACGCTGACACTTGGGGTACAGGATAATGACACACTGACACTCGGGGTACAGGATAATAACATGCTGACACTTGGGGTACAGGATAATGACACGCTGACACTTGGGGTACAGGATAATAACATGCTGACACTTGGGGTACAGGATAATGACACGCTGACACTTGGGGTACAGGATAATGACACACTGACACTCGGGGTACAGGATAATAACACTGACACTTGGGGTACAGGATAATAACATGCTGACACTTGGGGTACAGGATAATGACACTGATACTCGGGGTACAGGATAATGACACTGACACTTGGGGTACAGGATAATGACGCTGACACTTGGGGTACAGGATAATGACACGCTGACACTTGGGGTACAGGATAATGACACTGACACTTGGGGTACAGGATAATAACACGCTGACACTTGGGGTACAGGATAATGACACTGACACTTGGGGTACAGGATAATGACACTGACACTTGGGGTACAGGATAATGACACTGACACTCGGGGTACAGGATAATGACACTGACACTTGGGGTACAGGATAATAACACTTGGGGTACAGGATAATGACACTGACACTTAGGGTACAGGATAATGACACTGACACTTGGGGTACAGGATAATGACGCTGACACTTAGGGTACAGGATAATGACACTGACACTCGGGGCACAGGATAATGACGCTGACACTTAGGGTACAGGATAATGACACTGACACTCGGGGTACAGGATAATGACACTGACACTTAGGGTACAGGATAATGACACTGACACTCGGGGCACAGGATAATGACACTGACACTTGGGGTACAGGATCATTACTAGAGATGAGCGAACTTTTCAAAAATTCGATTCGCCAGTTCCCCGAATTGTTCAGGAAAAATTCGTTTCGACCCGAATAGATTTGCGACGAATTACGTTAAAAAAAAACTGCTATTTCCTGGCTGCAGAGAGCCTCTATAGCGGTGTAGAACACTGTGCCTCTATAGCGGTGTAGAACACTGTGCCTCTATAGCGGTGTAGAACACTGTGCCTCTATAGCGGTGTAGAACACTGTGCCTCTATAGCGGTGTAGAACACTGTGCCTCTATAGCGGTGTAGAACACTGTGCCTCTATAGCGGTGTAGAACACTGTGCCTCTATAGCGGTGTAGAACACTGTGCCTCTATAGCGGTGTAGAACACTGTGCCTCTATAGCGGTGTAGAACACTGTGCCTGTATAGCGGTATAGAACACTGTGCCTATATAGCGGTGTAGAACACTGTGCCTGTATAGCGGTGTAGAACACTGTTCCTGTATAGTGGTGTAGAACACTGTGCCTGTATAGCGGTGTAGAACACTGTGCCTCTATAGCGGTGTAGAACACTGTGCCTCTATAGCGGTGTAGAACACTGTGCCTGTATAGCGGTGTAGAACACTGTGCCTCTATAGCGGTGTAGAACACTGCGCCTTGCAGTAACACGCATAGGGAGTCTGCTGTGGTAGTGAAATAATACTGTGAGTCCGTATGACATGCAGATGACAGGCGTCGCTCTTAGAATCACTGGCCAAATAACTGAAGTGTGAACTCAGCCTTACAGGTCGATGTTAGCGCCAAGAAGAAGCGCACTCCTTTTACACCGTCGTCAGCTGATTCCACATAGATGTCTACAGAACCTGTTCTATTAAACGCTTATACAACTAGAGCCCCCGACAGAATGGACAGGGGGTCAGCGGTAAGGTTGTGTTGACGTCACTGATTATTTTTCCCTTCCTCTGATCCATCAGAACAATAACCCACAAAAAAACGGATCCTGTCTGTGGAGCATCCGCCTTCACTTTGGTCAGTAATCCATCAGTATTGCTAATGCCAAAATGCAACAAAAAAAAACAGGAGTGAATCCAAAACAGAGATGATGCGGGAATGGAATATTTGCATGTCTTCTGTGTTTTGTACCCACTCCTGCTTTTGGCTACCAAATCATAAACCAATTCTGATGGGACCGTACAGGCCTTACAGCTGCTACACAGACAGGACCCGTGGTGCGTCTAATTTTTTCCTTCCTTCTGACAGATCAGAAGAAGGGGCAAATAAATGATGATGTCAGCCAGGCCGAAAGGCAAAATAGTGGCCCAGTCATGAAGAAGGGAGGGTGGGAACAGCATGAGAAGTTCACAGAGTGGACCTAAGACATAGTGGAGAGGTGGAAGCAGCATGAGGAGACCACAGATAATGACACGCTGACACTTGGGGTACAGGATAATGACACTGGCACTTGGGGTACAGGATAATGACACTGACACTTGGGGTACAGGATAATGACGCTGACACTCGGGGTACAGGATAAGGACACTGACACTTGGGGTACAGGATAAGGACACTGACACTTGGGGTACAGGATCATTACACTGACACTCGGGGTACAGGATAATGACACTGACACTCGGGGTACAGGATAATGACACTGACACTCGGGGTACAGGATAATGACACTGACACTTGGGGTACAGGATAATGACACTGACACTTGGGGTACAGGATCATTACACTGACACTTGGGGTACAGGATAATGACACTGGCACTTGGGGTACAGGATAAGGACACTGACACTTGGGGTACAGGATCATTACACTGACACTTGGGGTACAGGATAATGACACTGACACTCGGGGTACAGGATAATGACACTGACACTCGGGGTACAGGATAATGACACTGACACTCGGGGTACAGGATAATGACACTGACACTTGGGGTACAGGATAATGACACTGACACTTGGGGTACAGGATCATTACACTGACACTTGGGGTACAGGATAATGACACTGACACTTGGGGTACAGGATAATGACACTGAGACTTGGGGTGCAGGATAATGACACTGACACTTGGGGTACAGGATAATGACACTGACACTTGGGGTACAGGATAATGACGCTGACACTTGGGGTGCAGGATAATGACACTGACACTTGGGGTACAGGATAATGACACTGACACTTGGGGCACAGGATAATGACACTGACACTTGGGGTACAGGATAATGACACTGACACTTGGGGTACAGGATGATGGCACTGACACTCGGGGTACAGGATAATGACACTGACACTTGGGGTACAGGATAAGGACACTGACACTCGGGGTACAGGATAATGACACTGACACTCGGGGTACAGGATAATGACACTGACACTCGGGGTACAGGATAATGACACTGACACTCGGGGTACAGGATAATGACACTGACACTCGGGGTACAGGATAATGACGCTGACACTTGGGGTACAGGATAATGACACTGACACTCGGGGTACAGGATAATGACACTGACACTCGGGGTACGGGATAATGACGCTGACACTCGGGGTACAGGATAATGACACTGACACTTGGGGTACAGGATAATGACACACTGACACTCGGGGTACAGGATAATGACACTGACACTTGGGGTACAGGATAATGACACTTGGGGTACAGGATAATGACACTGACACTCGGGGTACAGGATAATGACACTGACACTCGGGGTACGGGATAATGACGCTGACACTCGGGGTACAGGATAATGACACTGACACTCGGGGTACAGGATAATGACACTGACACTTGGGGTACAGGATAATGACACTGACACTCGGGGTACAGGATAATGACACTGACACTTGGGGTACAAGATAATAACACGCTGACACTTGGGGTACAGGATAATGACACTGACACTTGGGGTACAGGATAATGACACTGACACTCGGGGTACAGGATAATGACACTGACACTCGGGGTACGGGATAATGACACTGACACTTGGGGTACAGGATAATGACACTGACACTCGGGGTACAGGATAATGACACTGACACTCGGGGTACGGGATAATGACACTGACACTTGGGGTACAGGATAATGACACTGACACTTGGGGTACAGGATAATGACGCTGACACTCGGGGTACAGGATAATGACACTGACACTTGGGGTACAGGATAATGACGCTGACACTTGGAGTACAGAATGATGACACTGACACTTGGGGTACAGGATAATGACGCTGACACTCGGGGTACAGGATAATGACGCTGACACTCGGGGTACAGGATAATGACACTGACACTCGGGGTACAGGATGATGACACTGATACTTGGGGTACAGGATAATGACACTGACACTTGGGGTACAGGATAATGACACTGACACTTGGGGTACAGGATAATGACACTGACACTCGGGGTACAGGATAATGACACTGACACTTGGGGTACAGGATGATGACACTGATACTTGGGGTACAGGATAATGACACTGACACTTGGGGTACAGGATAATGACACTGACACTTGGGGTACAGGATAATGACACTGACACTCGGGGTGCAGGATAATGACGCTGACACTTGGGGTACAGGATAATGACGCTGACACTCGGGGTACAGGATGATGACACTGACACTTGGTGTACAGGATGATGACACTGACACTTGGTGTACAGGATGATGACACTGGCACTTGGGGTACAGGATAGGACACACTGACACTTGGGGTACAGGATAAGGACACACTGACACTTGGGGTACAGGATAATAACACGCTGACACTTGGGGTACAGGATAATGACACTGACACTTGGGGTACAGGATAATGACACTGACACTTGGGGTACAGGATAATGACCCTGACACTCGGGGTACAGGATAATGACACTGACACTTGGGGTACAGGATAATAACACACTGACACTTGGGGTACAGGATAATAACACGCTGACACTTGGGGTACAGGATAATGACACTGACACTCGGGGTACAGGATAATGACACTGACACTTGGGGTACAGGATAAGGACACACTGACACTTGGGGTACAGGATAATGACACTGACACTTGGGGTACAGGATAATGACACTGACACTTGAGGTATGGGATAATGACACTGACACTCGGGGTACAGGATAATGACACTGACACTCGGGGTACAGGATAATGACACTGACACTCGGGGTACAGGATAATCACACACTGACACTTGGGGTACAGGATAATAACCGCTGACACTTGGGGTACAGGATAATGACACTGACACTTGGGGTACAGGATAATGACACTGACACTTGGGGTACAGGATAATGACCCTGACACTCGGGGTACAGGATAATGACACTGACACTTGGGGTACAGGATAATAACACACTGACACTTGGGGTACAGGATAATAACACGCTGACACTTGGGGTACAGGATAATGACACTGACACTCGGGGTACAGGATAATGACACTGACACTTGGGGTACAGGATAAGGACACACTGACACTTGGGGTACAGGATAATGACACTGACACTTGGGGTACAGGATAATGACACTGACACTTGAGGTATGGGATAATGACACTGACACTCGGGGTACAGGATAATGACACTGACACTCGGGGTACAGGATAATGACACTGACACTCGGGGTACAGGATAATCACACACTGACACTTGGGGTACAGGATAATAACACGCTGACACTTGGGGTACAGGATAATGACACTGACACTCGTTCGCCCTCGTTCGCCCACACACTTTTACTGAGGTGCGTTGTTAAAAGTCCCCCTCTGTTCTTGGACAAGACTGACAGGGGACAGGCTCTTGAAAAGGGCAGCACTCATCGTGCCCGGGTGTGCGCTATCAATCCTCGGCAGTGTGTGCTTTTGCTTAGTAGTCTTAAATAAACACCTTGAGTCAAAAAGCCCATAGAGCTTCTAATAAGGTCACCGCCAACATCATTCTAATAGGAGAGAACATTGTGTGTTGTGTATTTTAAGCTGAAAAGAAGCAAACTAACCTTTCTATAGCTGTCAAGAAAACACGGCATGGAATGAAGACTGTGACCCACTTAGACAGCTTGGGTTTGCCAATCTGATTCTCACTACCGGGCCCTATGGTAACACACAGCAGACCTGCTGCATACACCGAGACCTGGGAGTCACTGATTTAGAGCATGAATCACTGATACATCTAATGCACTTGTTTCCAACACATAGCTCTCCAGTTGTTGTAGAACTACAACTTCCAGCAGGCTGTCAGGGCATGCTGGGAATTGTAGTTTTACAATAGCTGGAGAGCAATAGGCTGACGATCACTGACCGTTCAGTCATTCTGTGTGATTAGTCCTTCATATTACTAAAAGTTCCTCAAATATATTATTTTCCTCAAATATATTATTTTCATTATTTTCATGTAAAAAGCTAGATGTCAGAGAAAGCCTGTGAGTCCTTCTCACTCCGCCCACTCACTGCCAGTCAGCAAGGGTGGGCGGGGTAAGAAGGACTCACAGGCTTTGTCTGACTCCTGTAAGATTTTTACATGAAAATAGTGAATTAAATCATAGAAAAGTATATATCCTCGAGCTCAGCATCTTCCCTGCTATCATACAGTTGCAAGAAAAAGTATGTGAACCCTTTGGAATGATATGGATTTCTGTACAAATTGGTCATAAAATGTGATCTGATCTTCATCTAAGTCACAACAATAGACAATCACAGTCTGCTTAAACTAATAACACACAAAGAATTAAATGTTACCATGTTTTTGTTGAACACACTATGTAAACATTCACAGTGCAGGTGGAAAAAGTATGTGAACCCCTAGACTAATGACATCTCCAAGAGCTAATTGTAGTGAGGTGTCGGCCAACTGGAGTCCAATCAATGAGAAAAACACACACCAGTTCTGGGTTTGCTTTTCACAAGAAGCATTGCCTGATGTGAATGATGCCTCGCACAAAAGAGCTCTCAGAAGACCTACGATTAAGAATTGTTGACTTGCATAAAGCTGGAAAGGGTTATAAAAGTATCTCCAAAAGCCTTGCTGTTCATCAGTCCACGGTAAGACAAATTGTCTATAAATGGAGAAAGTTCAGCACTGCTGCTACTCTCCCGAGGAGTGGCCGTCCTGTAAAGATGACTGCAAGAGCGCAGCACAGACTGCTCAATGAGGTGAAGAAGAATCCTAGAGTGTCAGCTAAAGACTTACAAAAGTCTCTGGCATATGCTAACATCCCTGTTAGGCTACTTTCACACTTGCGGCAGTGTGATCCCGCGGGCAGTTCCGTCGTCGGAACTGGCCGCCGGATCCGCCGATCTGCCGCTGACTGAAAGAATTTGCAATGCGGATCCGTCTCACAAATGCATTGCAAGGACGGATCCGGCGCTAATACATTCCTATGGGAAAAAATGCCGTATCTGGCATTCAGCCAAGTCTTCAGTTTTTTTCGCCAGAGAGAAAACCGTAGCATGCTGCGTTTTTCTCTTTTGCCTGATCAGTCAAAACGACTGAACTGAAGACAAACTGAACGGATTGCTCTCCATTCAGAATGCATGGGGATAAAACTGATCTGTTCTTTTCCGGTATAGAGCCCCTGTGACGGAACTCTATGCCGGAAAAGAAAAGCGCAAGTGTGAAAGTACCCTTAGCGAATCTACGATACGTAAAACACTAAACAGGAATGGATTTCATGGGAGGACACCACAGAGGAAGCCACTGCTGTCCAAAAAAAACATTGCTGCACGTTTACAGTTTGCACAAGAGCATCTGGATGTTCCACAGCAGAACTGGCAAAATATTCTGTGGACAGATGAAACCAAAAGTTGAGTTGTTTGGAAGAAACACACAACACTATGTGTGGAGAAAGAGGCACAGCACACCAACCTCAAAACCTCATCCCAACTGTGAAGTATGGTGGTGGGGGCATCATGGTTTGGGGCTGCTTTGCTGCGTCAGGGCCTGGACCGATTGCAATCATCGAAGGAAAAATGAATTCCCAAGTTTATCAAGACATTTTGCAGGAGAACTTAAGGCCATCTCTCCACCAGCTGAAGCTCAACAGAAGATGGGTGTTGCAACAGGACAACGACCCAAAGCATAGAAGTAAATCAACAACAGAATGGCTTAAACAGAAGAAAATACACCTTCTGGAGTGGCCCAGACAGAGTCCTGACCTCAACCCGATGGAGATGCTGTGGCAGGACCTCAAGAAAGCGATTCACACCGGACATCCCAAGAATATTGCTGAACTGAAACAGGTCTGTAAAGAGGAATGGTGAAGAATTACTCCTGACCGTTGTGCACGTCTGATCTGCAACCACAGGGAACGTTTGGTTGAAGTTATTGCTGCCAAAGGAGGTTCAACCAGTTATTGAATCCAAGGGTTCACATACTTTTCCCACCTGCAGTGTGAATGTTTACATGGTGTTTTCAATAGAAACATGGTAACATTTAACTCTTTGTGTGTTATTAGTTTAAGCCGACTGTGATTGTCTATTGTTGTGACTTAGATGAAAATCAGATCACATTTTTGACCAATTTGTGCAGAAATCCATATCATTCCAAAGGGTTCACATACTTTATCTTGCAACTGTATGTCACCCCAGACAGCACATCTGACACATCCACTTTAAATATATATACTAGTCTTTTGACAAAATGGCAAGGATGCATTGTCTGCAGCATGTCTAAGATGGTACACAACATTTAAAGCTAAAAAATAAAAGACAGCTCTGGACCTTCATGTGAGCAACTTCATAGACTGTAAAGGGTTATGATACATGATTCCTGCAAAGTGGATGCAGTCTTGTAAAGCTCTGGAATTTGACAGAGGGCCAAAGACATGGACTTCACAGGTGTGATCTGCTGACATGTCTGTGTGATACATGAGAAGATCCTTTTGAATAGAGTTCCATGTTTACAGGTGTTTGCAGGGATCAGCACTCCAGCTGTTCTGAAACTACAACTACCGGAATCCTCCTTTCACTTGAGAGAGAGTTACAAGAATAGCGAAATAAGTGTGCATGCTGGGAGTTGTAGTTTCATAGCAGCTGGAGTGCTGAAGGTTGCTGATCCCTGCCCTATGGTCAGGATAGGTCATCAATATGAGGTCGGCAGGAGTCTGACTCCCGGCACCCCCGGTAATCAGATATATGCAGAGGCCGCAGATGTTATCTTATCTGAGACATTGGTGGCATATTGCCCGGGTATGCCACCAATGTCAGATAGATGTGGGCCTCAGCACTGAGACCCACAGCTATCTCCAGAATTGGCCTCTGAAAATGAAGGAGAGCCCACTGTGCATGCATTAACTTCCATGGGATTTTAAAAAATTGCTGATATTTGGCGAATATTTGGGCAAATATTCGTCATATATTTGCGAATTCGAGAATTTATGATCTCCAGTCATTATTTTCTTGATTGCGAAAATCGTCAATCGGAAAATTGCAGCGTTCTCATTGGCCCACAAGCAAGAAGCAGTGAGGAATCATGGGTACTGATGAAAAAATATCTAGAATGTTCACAATTACGAAGATATAGCACTATATTCTATATATTCGCGAATTCTCGAAGTGCCAATATTAGCGATAAAAATTAGAGATTAGAATATTCGCGATCAACACTAATTATAAGTGCTGGTCCCAAAGGTAGGACCTGCACCTATTTTGACACTGGTGGCATATCCTAGCGATATGCTGTGAATGTCTCAGATGAGACAACCCCTTTAATTAATGAATATTTCATGGGGAGAATACAGTAGGACTGCATTGGGCCTCCAGGCTTGGACTTGTGACAATGTACTCCATACTTTGTTAATAGGATCCTTTCTCAGTAATTATTTTGACACTGACTAAACTCAGGTGCAGGGTCTAAGGACTCTTCAGATTCTACATGCCAGAACCCCCCTCAAAAGTGTAGGATCATTACCAGTTGGATTTCCAGGTTGCAGTTGCCAGAGTAATAACCATTTGGCAGCAGGAGCGCTATAGAAATGTCTGGAACAGTGGAGAACCAATGATGAACTGAGGCCAGGACCCATACCGGAGAAGCAGAGGAGAAGATGAAGATGTAGTGGGAAGATGAGCCAGAGGTCTAAACCAGGAGGTCAAACATCATGTACAAAATGAGTGAGATGTAGACAAAATTAAGGCGGGCCTGTCTTCATGGAGACCCAATGGAGCCTACAGCTGTGTGTGGAGAACAGTGCCAGGGGATCAAAAGGTTGCCAGAAAGCCTTCTTCCCTACCATTATTCTCGGTGACGGTCTACCTGGTCAGTGGAAGATGCCTTTGTGTAGGATCTACAAGACCTCAACGACCTCGCTGTCCACACATTCTGCCCTAAATTTTTTATACTGAAACTTCCAGGTCCAACACTCAAGTAATAGATAGCAGAATATTCTAGGGAGTTTTGCGTTTTAGCACTTAAAGAGAATGTCGGGGTGTGATTTTGTTGTAAATGATTGAGACTCCACACTTCACCTGCCACCTCGTCCTCCTAGAGCATTTTGTAGAGTGTTTTTCCGTCAGTAATATGGTAATGTGAGCATTCCTATCTGTTCCTCATCAATGTTAAATGCTTGGAAGGTCACAGGCAATAAACCTTCCTGCCACTCACTAACACGGGTGGGATTTGACTCCCGCCTTGGACTGCATTTCAGAAATCCTTTCCACTCCCTGCTGCTATATTGACAAATCCAATTTCTACTCCTTCTACAGATCTGGCTGCACCTTCCCTCCGTTGGTCTCATTTATTTCAATTTGCTACGCTTTCTGTCTACTCCTCATTATTTAGGGAAGAAAAACAATTCTGCATGTGAAATTTAAATGCAAAATAAAAAGGGAAGAAAAAATGAAGGAGTGAAGTAAATCCGGAATTTTACCGGAGGTCTTTTCTCCCATGAAATGGTGGCGATATTTACATAGTAAAGAGACTTTAGATTGAACGTTCCTGGTATACTTTGAGTTCATTCGGCTTTAAGAAAAACTCATGGAGATGGAGGCAGTAAGCTGATATTAGAAGTTAACCTCAAATGAACAATGTTTTCATACTATGAACTAATATTAAAGGGCACTTGTGAAATAAGTGATAGTCATGGTATAGTCTGTGGCACATCCATGACCAAATCAAGCCAAGTCTTCCACCTTGATTCTCTTCTATGGTCTGCTGATCTTGATGGATGTTATATTTGTAGCCTATGGCCTATTTTGAAATAATTGAAGGCATCTACCTAGGGTTACAACCTTCCATAAAAGCAGGAAATAAAAATTACAATAATCATAAAAGAGTTATGGACCCATCATAAAATCTGTAGTGAGCAGGCAGTGGAGTAAGACCATAGCATGGTGGCACTAAAAGTTCTGTCTTGTAATTGTAGTTACACTCACTGGGTCTGTCCTTTGCCCAAATGTATCTTCCTTCTCCATTGCATCCCTGGTGCGTCAAACCTACACAGTCTCAGGGCACCTTAGCTGCCATTAAATTGAGAATACCCAGCTGATTGGGACACACATGCGGGGAGTCGAAGGTATAGAGGCTGAGGATGATCAGAACCAACTCCTACTCCAGTTGCAATAAGGATGGCAATACAGTTCAATTCAGTAAGAACTTGGGCGGAATTTCCGTAATTTAGAATAGATTTGCTCATCTTTAAGGGCCACTTTTACAGTAAAGAGGGGATTCACTTCCGGAATGCACAATTTTTGTCATGGTATAAGAAGTTGGAAATTATGGAACCCCAAAACAAGCCTCCAATCCTTTCTGTCTATGAGACGTCCGAAATGACATGTTTACCATGAATTCCAATTCCGCGTCTACTGAAAAACACTCTACAAGATAAAAAGAAAAAAAAAGCAGCAAAATAAAAATACTAATTCCGCTTGGGTCGCTAGTTAACACTTCCAATGCCCGGTGGCAGCTGTTTGTCCTCCCCTATCTTCTCGATGGCAGAATCAATAGCTTTCCCCGGCTCCAGGGGTTAAATTTTTACTTGCGTTAATTGCATCGAAGCCCTCGGCCGTGCCTTTCTCTTTGATGTCCCATACAACAGGATGCATCAACAAGAAGACGATCAGCCTCCTCTGTGAATAATAATCACAGGCAGTGGTGGCAAGCATTATCCAAAGCCATGCCATGCAGACAAATGGGACTTTAACATATCCACAATTTACTCTCTGTCACCGCTTATTGAATTTTGATAGCTGAAATGAATAATACTGAAGGCAGAGGGATGTGTGAAGACAGGAAGGAGAAGACCTTTGGCGGCCGCAGGGCAGATCAACAAAATAAAATAGATGGAGAGAAGAGAAAGGAGCTGCCGCCTCGTACACATGACAGACACAATCGGCGGCTTGTAGAGCAACACGCAAAAATAGTCTATGGACCAAGTATTGAACATTTAGGAATGTTACAATGTCTCTATTGTATCTCCCATTTAGGGGTGCACCTAGTCTTTCTGCTGCCTCAGGTGAAAACTAAAACAGTGCCCCCCCATGCCAATTTTTTAACCTAACCCCCTTTGCCACAATGAAAGCGCTCATTGCCCATGGCCTTCCACTGCCCCTTCTTGCCCCTACCTGGTGCTGCCGGTGGCGATTGCCTCACCTGGCCTCATTGGTGGCGCACCCCTGCTCTCGTTCATTTCAATGAAGAACAGGCATAGCAACCAACTCGTCACCAAAAATGGGAACCTTAATGCAGGGTGGGAACATTTATCATAAAAGTCTATAAGCTCCTAGGAAAAGTTCTAGGAGGGAGGTACGGGTTTATGTCATGAATCCAACCAACATGGTCCAACCCTAAAATAAAGGGGTTTGAGGTGTCTCTCATATGAATGGAAGTTGGGTTATGTTTTTCCATCACTCCCATCAGTTTCAGTCCACAAATGCCCAGTCACCATCCAGTAAAGATTGGGCTCGGTTCATTAATGGGATCAGTGGTTGGCCCTTCAAGAACCCTACAAACAAGTTGGTGCCAATTTTTAGAGATGGCTGGAATAAAACTGTAATGAATGGAAGATGGATGAGGTTTTCTTTCAAAGGAAAGTGTCCAAAAATCTCACAAGAATGATCTTCACCTTCAGCTTGTATTGGCTGTGCTCTGATTTCGCAGCATGCGGAGTACGGATCCTCTAGGCCTCTTGCACACGAACGTGCCGTGTTTAGCGGTCTGCAAATTGCGGATCCGCAAAATACGGATGCCGACCGGGTGCCTTCTGCAGGTTGCAGAACGGAACAGAAAATTATAGAAATGCCTATTTTGTCCGCAAAACGGACAACAATAGAACATGATCTATAACTTTTGCTGGGCCACGGAACGGAGCAATGGATGCGGACAGCACACGGAGTGCTTTCCGCATCTTTTGCGGCCACATTGAAGTGACTGCGGCTCGGATGCGGAACCAAACCACGGTCGTGTGCAAGAGGCCTTATGCTTTCTATGGGTTGTACTCTGCATGCGGCAAATGCAGAGCAGGGCAGAGGGCTCTGTGAAGCGCCACTGCACCTTCCGTGCTTTTGCTATCCTTTATGGCCTCATATTTTTGTATTCAAGTCCAAACTGCATTTTTTGAGGATTCCACAGAGACCTATTCATTTCTATAAGTACGCAAGAAAAACAAAAAACGCATTCGTTCGCATCAGTGTGTTCTTTCCGCAAATTATAGAATATGTTCTATTCATGTCCAATTTGCGGACAAGAATAGTAATTTCTAGTAATGAGCGTGAGAAAAATGAAGAATACACACGGAAGGTGTCTGTATTTTGCAGATCCATGGTTTGCGGACCACAATACGGACACTGTTGTGTACATGAGGGATCTTAAGGGAGCATACATCCAAATCTCCATTGAAATGAATGGGATTTACAGAAACTTAAAGGGGTATTACAATCTCATTCAGCATATGTGCAGTTCTCTCCTTTATGTCTTATAGAAGGGAGTGTCTCAGCAGGTCTGACCATGCTAAACTATTGACAGCACTAGGCAGGGGCTGGGGAGAACAGAATGAATATATCTTTTGTGGCACAATCAGGAGAAGTGTTAACATGACATTTTATTCTGCCATGTTCTGCTCCTGCAAGTGTCCAGGAGGCGGAGCTTTACTGTGAAATGCTCTCTGCATTGAGCTGCTTCACAGCCCCTCCTGTCTGCTCTGAGAGATAGCTGTAGCGCTCTCCTGTTTGGATGCTGCCGCTGTCACTGAGAGCAAAGGGAAGGGGGGGGGGGCACTGTGCAGCAGTTCAATGCAGAGAATGCTCCATAGTGAATCTCCGCCTCCTGGACACTTGAGGGAGCAAAACCTGACAGAATGAAACTTCATATTCACACTACTCCTGATAATAAAAGCTCCAGAAAAGGTAGGTTTCTCCTGCTCTTCACAGCTTCTACCTAGTGTTGTCAGCAGTTTAGCATGGTCAAAACCACCGACAAACTCCCTTTAAGAAAAAGCACCCAAGCAAACTTGTAACTCCAGTAGGAGTCAACGGAGAACCATGCTTATGTGCAGCTACCTTTCCATTCAATCTCTGTCCAGATTCAGTGTCTGGCAGATGCCTAACCAGGTGGGAAGAGGTCAAGGGATCCACTTTTTTGACATAGGTGCACTCTCATCAAATGGATATGCCATAAATGTCTGAGAAAGGGAACCCCTTTAAGAAAATGTATTAGGTCAACCCCTTTAATTTTTGATATGTAGTGGAATAAATAAACAAGAAACAAGTGCTGCGCCATCAACAAGTGTGTCGGAGCAAACCTGATTGTGTATTCTGTGGAGCACCTGCGGTTCTCCAGCTGTTGCAAAACTACAACTCCCATCATGCTCTACGAGGGATGTTAGAGTTTTGCAACCACAGGTAACATGCTCCTGCCGTAGAGCATTGTATCCCCTTCATTTTTAGAATTGGAGGGGTTCAGCTTGGAAAATAAGGTGCATTTCCTCTTTAATTGTTAATCTGCGCTGTAGAATTGTAAGGGGTTAATTAAACGCTCGTCAGCAGAGGTAAAGGAATAGCATGCAAATCACTTCGAACGTTCAGCGAGGCGACAGATCACCCCCAATTAAGTCAGCTAGCAAGTCCAAAAATTAAAATCAAGCGAATTCCCCTCGGCCTTCATAATAAGGGCTGCAAATTGTGGCGAACATACAGCGTGACTCGCCGCCGCCGCGTGTAAATCAGCAGTTCCCGATGCCCTCTCCCAGAATTTTTAGGATTTGAGGGGAATTCTCGGTAAGAACGAGGTGGGTCTCATTGTCCTAGTCAATGCTTTATGTGTTAATCAGGGATGAAGGGCAAGGATTCCAATTTTTTAACATTTTTTAATTAGATCTGGCGAACGGAGAAGGGCACCGGGAACATAAACAGTGAATCAAAGCAGATAAGCCACGGAGATGAAACCAGGACTCTTCCCAAGTACCATCCAGAAACAGTTGGCGCTTTTAGCTAATTGCGTTTTCAGCTACTTCTCGCTTCCAAATTAGGAAACCTTAACGATTTAAGCGCGTTATAAAGTAGAGGGGAAAACATTTTCACTTAAAAGAACATTCCAGGAAAATAGATAGACTGTGCTATGCCTCATCTGGGGGCGGAGCATGACACAGGGATGTCCCGCTTCACCCGCTCCGGTACAGCACTGAACACATTGTATCAGTTTTTCCTGGAGTGTAATCCACAATTACACTGTATCGATAGACATTCGACGTATCCACCGATTGTGATGCGCCAAATTCATTAAGATGTTTGCCAATGCCACAAATTTCGGCATTCAGAACTGTGCTTTTCGGGCAATGTCTTGAGGGCTCATTGGCATTCATTTGATGGAACACAGAGTGAGGACGCACCTCGCACATTGGTGGCGGTGCTTTTTAAAAAGTACACTACAATGTTGCAGCCGTTTTTGAATTTTTGTATTTTTTTTACAAATAGGCCAATAGGACAGCTACATAGGGACACCCCTCTAAGCCTCATGGGTAACCGTAAGTATTTTGCAGTCTGCAAACCATGGACCCCCAAAGAGCGTATACCGTCCATATGTCATCCACAGTTATTTGCAGACCAAAATAGGACTACATTTTGCGTAATGGAAATACAGATGCGGACAGCACATGGATGTCATCCATGTCCGTTCCATAAATTACGTAACATGTCCTATTCTGGGCCAAAAAATGCTGTCCAGGGACCTATTGAGGTCACATAGGTCCACAAGAAAATGCAAACAGCACACAGACGGTATCCGTATTGTGCATCAGGCCCTGCGGTATCAACCGAATTAATTGGTTAGCACACATCCTCACCAATTTGGCTCAGCTAAGCACATTTTTCCCGTACGTTGCCTTGTCGACAGTGTACATGTTAAGCAAAATTTTGCACACAAGTTTCGCACAACTTTTGGCCAAAAACCATGCAAGTGCTTCATACATTTGGCACATGTCCCCTGCCGTGGTGCCATTGCTGCATGCCATACCATGGGGCTTCCTACTACTTCGGATTCCCCGATAGAACGAAACGTCCGGTTTGTCCTTCCAGACTTTATAATCTCGATCAGCAAATACTTAGCTAAAATATCATCGCTTTTTAACGAGACCTCTGCCAACTTTCAGGTGCGTTAATGTCGCCATGGCTGTGTAATATGCCAATGGGAATTTTTGGAAACCTCAGAGCCGTGTCCACGAGTCATTGAGAATTCCAAGCCACCCCCCCCGGAAGGCTCATTGGGACGTCTGCGAAATGCAAAATGACAGACGATGCCCACGCCAGGCGTTTGGAGTTGAAGGAATCTGACATTGTTCTGGATTCAGGCGCCATCACATCTGGAGACCAAATGAATGATTCAGACAGGGCAGGGACCAGGGGCGGCTGCATCTGTCACCAAAGTGGAGGACGGGCTGTGATGGAGGTGCCATGTTAGGATAAATGTTTAATTTCACACCGCTCTGTGCACTCGAGCACCTGCTGGGCCCAACTCCTGTCGGGCTCGCCAATAATGCCAGCTCACAGAAGCGTCTTGGCATCGCTCCCCGGCACGCAGGACTGTAAAGGTGATTGATTCAAGGGATTAAAATTTAACGTGAAGTATTGGCAAGGAGCTCCTGGCATCCATGGATCCATGGAGTCTCGTATTCGCCGCTCTCTGTACGACCTCATCACATTTATTAGCGTTCGGCGTGGAGTTGGCAGACCACTGCCTCGCCCGCACCGTCCAAGCTTACTTTATAATGGTATCATTGATAGTAATAATGCCGGAAAATCTGCCGTAAATCACCATGGTGACACAGAAAGGCCCTGGCGATGCGAAATCCATTGTTAGAAGCAATATAAATGAACCGCTGGACGCATCAATACTGCACAGAGTAACCCGTCACCCCGTGCAGGACTACTACCCCTTTTCTCTACCTGGTTACTACGACATCAAGACATTGGCTGACCTTCTTCTATGTATGGGGGCCTCCCAGGTCTCCCTGATAGAGGATGTCGGAGAGATAAGGATGAGGCATATGGATTTCGGCATACCCACATTGGGGCGTAGCTATATATTATAGCCCCCCCCCCCCCCATGTGTAAGAAAATTAGAACAGCAGCATAAGAAGCAATAAAGCTTTGTATAATAACACCATATATTGGAAAACACACATTATAGCAAAAAGCCGCCATATTGTTATTCCTCGCAAGAAGATACAATGTTCTTTCCCCTGATTGGGCCCTCCGCAAACTCTGGGCTCCTTAGCTATGGCTTCTATGGATATAGTTACACCCTTCTGCCCTTTTATTCTTAGGGAGATAAGCTTCTGCCAGACATATGGCCCTGGCTTTCTCCTCTTTCCCCATTCAGGACACATGCATGCTCAGCCGAGCCAAGTGTATGCATGTGTATAGAGGGGTCGGGGGAGATAATGGTCATCTATCTGTTGTGTCAGCCTACAGGTACCCCCCATACAATATCTGTCGGCCAAATGCTGTTCCTTCCATCCATACCCATGTACGTACTCTGGGAGCCCCCCAAACCCACTGGGGACCACCCACTTATGGGCAGGGCTTACATGAACCCAGCCCATTTCCAGTCAAGACAGCTCAAATTTGCCAGGACGGTCTCTGAAAATTGGGGACAGGTCTTGGCAATGATGAACACCTGCATGCTAGGCTCTGCTGATCATGCATGTGTCCTGAGTGGGGAGAAAGCTGCTGTCAGACACCCCTGGTGGCTGCTTATCTATCTTGAAAAAAAAGATTGACATTCAGCATGTCCGATCCTTCATCCCCTCTACATGGGGAGAGTCGGGAGGCCCCCTTACGCATAAAATAGTGAGTCGTTTGGCCATCTTTGCTGTAATGTATATGGGAGTCTTTGTAATACCGTAGAGTGGTATTACTTTTCCTACTCCCTGCTACTGTCTCTAATGGGCTAACCATAATGTCATCTGTGTATTCATTCCAGGTCCTCTTACACTGTGCATTAATTGTTCTGCTATGTAACTGTTATTCGTTTTATTACATGTAATATGCCTGGTTCATCAGCAGGTGGCAGCGTATATGGCAGAGAGATCTTTTGGGCAGAAGTAGGCTAGTCCTGCTTCCTACCAAGGGAGAGGCTGCAGGAAGTTTTTAGTCAGTCTTAGTGGATGCTATTATTGGAAGCGGACGTGTCAAGATGTAGCAGCAAAGAGAAGACCCCCCTCCTGTACCAGGAGTCTCTCCAGAGGAAAGCAGCTCATAGAGCACCATGACTCCTTGCAGATTCAGAGACAGAGTATGATGAGGGGGTCAACAGCCAAAGGCACCCCACTCCAAGGGTGCCAGAACTGTTACAGAGTCCAGTAATAGGTCAGAAGCCTGAGTTTAGCATAGCAGAAGGATAAAGCAGAATATTCAAGTTTGCCCGCCAGCATATCCCAAAACCTGCTAGAACTAAGAGAAAGACTGAATATTGTCTTGATGCAAGTTTATTCAAGTAAAGCTGTTAAACTTTCACCAAGTTTGGACTCGCCTAACCCTGGGGATCGATTGTATCCAGGTAGGAGCAACACACAGAAACTAATAGGATCGCATCACCACTCGGCATTCCTAAGAACCTGGGACACGATCGGCCCTGGGGGGGGCGGCACGTTGCATCTTTAGTTTATACTCATCCTCGTTCACACAACGTTTTTTGGTGCTGTTTTTCACGCACGGAATCTGCACCCCAAAAAAAAAAAGTCTCTAAAAGGCCTCCCATTAATTTCCACTCTATAATGAATGGGAAGCTGAAAAAAGAAAAATGCACCGAAAACCGCAACAGAATATGAGCGTGGATTTTGCGCAGATTTTTTTTCATGTGAACATCCCTTAAGGGTGGCAGGAAGCTGAGATATGAGGTGCTGTCTGGCGGGGAGCTGACATTTTGTACAGACGGTTTAGTTGTCTGTGAAATGGAGGGGACGTTGTGGTCAATAGAGATTGTTAAATGGCGTTTACCGAGGGATGTGCTTGGCTTTAAGAAAAAAACAATCTAAAAAACAGCAGCATTATTCATGCAAATGGAAAGCAGCGCTGCGCCCGGTCGGAAAATCTGACATTAGAATAACAATGGCTGCTAGAGATTAAGACTCGCGCGTCATCTGCCAAAGGGCCACCGGCCTGTACGACTTCTCAGATCTCTCAGGGCGGGATATTTTTTTTCTTTTTCTTATTTTTTGTGTTAATTCTTCTGTGAGTCTTTGCGGAATAACTTCTGGAACGTTTTTCTCTCCAAATTCACATTCATAGGGATTATCTCGGCAGCCCAGAGAAAATGTAATCGCCGGTCACGCCATCCGCGTACAATGCGAAGCAGAGGACTGTGACTATTCCCGCCGACCCGAGAGAGGGGAAATTCATAGATACCGTCTAAAAGAAAAAATAGTCTTTGTTGCCTATGGCAACCAATCTGGGCTCGGCTCTCATTTTGCCAGAACAGTTTAAGAAATGAAAGGTGAGCGCTGATTGGTCGCTATGGGCAACAAAGACCATGACCATTTGGGCAGGGTCAGAAGGTCCATGACCAGAGGCGCCCACGGCCTCTTAGTCAGTTGAGACACTTGGCCAGTTAGTTTTTCTCAATAGGAGGGATTAATGAAACTGAAAGTAAAGCTGTCCAATCACAGCGCAGATTTCATTTCATATCCTGCTCTCAAAAAATAGAAGCTGGGCTGTGATTGGTTACCATAGGCAACAAGTAAAGCTTTACTTTCAGTCAGCATCATAAATCAGCCCCATTATCGTGTATACTGGAAGGGGGTCATTTATCAACAGGGTGATTTTTAAAGTCAGTTTTGCGTCAGTACTTTGCGCCAGATTTACCAAATGTGACACAGGGGGATATGTATTATTCTTTTTATGCCACTATTGCATACTTACCAATGCTTAGGTTGGTAAAATCAGGGCTTTCAAAAACCCGCCCCCTATGAATACCCTCTTATGGGTGGGGTTATCATTAGTCCTGCCCATTTTTTGCCCATGACAGCCTGAATTTGCTGGGACTGTCTCTGGAAACCAGGGACAGTCCCTGCGAATTCGGGACAGTTGGCAACTATGCTATTGTGGGGTTAAAAAGTCACAAGTTAGGTGGCATGCCATTTTGCAGCATAACATGCAACTTTTTCTAAATGGCAAAAAAAAGTGGGCGTAGTGGGGGCGTGGGCAACAGGGCCTCCACAGTAACCTTCATTCAAGCGTGAATGTGCAATGGTCGCCTCTCCCCATGGCCTCCCTATAACACGTCCCAGGTGTAGGAATGCCGAGTGGTGTAATGCGGCCTAAATGTTTATTTTTGTGTCACGGTGCTCCTACCTGAATACTGCTGGACCCCAGGCTTTGGCTCCGAAGCAAGAAAAAGGGGGAATAATTGAGGGATTGGAAAGAACTTGAGTCCAGACCTTGAGATGAAGTTCAACAGCAACTTTACTTTGTATAAACGTCTCTTCAAACAGTTTACAGGCTTTGTCTTGGTTCCAGCAGGCTTCAGCATTGAACTGGCAGGCAAACTCAACTCTGCTCTATCCTTCTCTCAATCTGCTGTACTGACAAGCTGACCTGATAGCTTGGCTTCTTCTTTACGCTGCACTTCACTCTCTAATCGGACTTATCTTCAGCCAAGGAACTTTACTCCTGGCTCCTGAGGCTTTAGGCTTCTGCCTCCATGGCCAGCAGAGCTTAAGGTGCTCTGGCTGGCATGGGCACGTCCAGCAGATACGTGCCCTTGCACACCCTTCCCCTGTCTAGGGAAGACTAGAACTAAACTAGAACTGGTCCCCACCCTTCCTGCAGGAAGTAGGACTAGCCCACTTCTCTCCAGAGGGGGGTTAGAATGGAATGGAGTGTTCCATTCTATCTAAGTACAGCTCTGCCATATTCTTTGCCACCTGCTGGTGAACCAGGCACATTACATATGAACAATGGCATAACAAGATTAGGAATGCACATTGTTTAGGACCCGGACAAAAATGCATAAGATGACGTTGTGTTAGCTTAAAGACAGTAGCAGGGTGCAGGAGTGGTGACACCACTCTGGGGTGTTACAAATGAAGATAGAAATCTATGGCAGCTAAGAGGCTGCCGTAGATTTTAGTCTGTTGCATGGCCTGGGGAGGATGCACCAAGTCTAGGCTGAGGTGGGCGCCGCAGCATAACATAGCGGCATCCTCTACCTGCACAGGGGAATCAACAGTCTTGATAAATCTGGCATATCTTTAGAAATTCATCCCCTGTAGGGTGAATTTTTTTTTCCGTGTGTGACAAAAGTAACAGTGATAAATCTATAGTGAAATTCATTTACATACCAAACCACTCCCACTTTACATAAGTGGCGTTAAACTGAAAAAAAGTCACTTGGAAAATCAGAATTTTTTATAGGAGCAGAAGCGTGATACGTTACCCCCAAAGGAGTTGAAGTCCCCAAAAATGTACAAGCGAGCATCAAATGAAAAACTAGGGGAACGTCTGGCAAGATTAGGGAGATTTGTCCCTCCCGTAACATCTCCCCATAGTGGTTGTAACGTGTTACTACATACAGACGCTCCAATTAAAGGGTACCTATCATTTTGACATACTTCTGATTATGCCACAGTTACATGTCCGGAAGGGGTTCAGGTGCTGAGACCCCCATCAGTCATTAAACGGAGGGTCAGAAGTGCTCAGCTGACAGATTTTCCCCCCCTTTATGTTCAACTTTTCAGTGTATGAATATATAGAAAGTCTATGGACGTCTATAAATCCGTACACTGCCCGCTGGGCCGGTATTCCACCGGTTTGCGGACTGCACGAGATCTTATAGTCAGTGCGGTATGCCAGATGACGTTCATTTCCGTCAATTGATGGAGATGGCACTTCCATTATTTTAATTGCTTTCCTTCTATAATGGAGGGTTTTGTGATTATTGTCATTTATATTGTGGCATTACATTTTTTGCATAAAATAAAATGTCCTGGTATATGCAGAAAGAAAAAAACTCCCATACAATGTCCTGGTATTGTACATCTGAATATATAATATATGGGAAAAATACTACAGAGGTTTTTAGCCATAGAAAATCTTCCATTTGCTAACGCTGAGCTCTATGAGCCTTTGCCTTCAATGCAGAAGGTTGTGGGTTTGATACTCTGCAGAGACAACCTTAGCGTACAGGCTTAATAAATGTTAAATACACAAGTGTGACTAAAACAATAAAAAAAAGTTACTTAAAAAATATATGATCACGCCCCACCAAGACATGCCCCTATTTATCATTGTAAACTTGACTGGTATTTTTTTGTTGGAAGAGGTGGCAAACCTATTAAGCGCCCAAACCCCCATGGAAAGTTTGTGAAAATGATTGGTCTTCCAATCTCATAAAGCGATGGCACTGCGTTATGTCCGGTGGGGGTCTGATCTCTGGGTCTCACTTGTGATCTGGAGGTCCAACCTCTGGGACCACCACTGATCTTGAGAATAAGGTCTCATGCACACGACCGTAGCAGATCCATGTCCACGGTCGTGTGCATGAGGCTTAAGGGGATGTAGAAGTGTTACCGCGTTGCATCCACATCATTGGTTTTCCCCGACACAGCAGCAGGGAAGAGGGCGTCGTGGCCCCATCCAATTGAGCGGGGCCACCTTCAGAGGAGCACCGCTGTTCAGGGACAATTTAGAAAGGGACGCTCAGACCCACTTGCTTTGACACTTGGGGCTGGAGTACCCCTTGAATACCCACCTGCATTATTGCCTACATTTTAACTCCGCTCTGTTAAATCCACGATCCCATACAAGCCCCATGGTGGATTGCCGTATGGCGCCATAAAATTGGCATATGCTGACACTTTATATATAGCAGCAGACATCTGTGCGGAGTCATTCCTGTACCTTGCCACATGACGCACGGAGGGCGTCGCACTCTGAAAAACCTACGTCTAAAAATTCACTTTGTCTCGTGACAAAGCTTTGTTTTGATGTTGGCGCAGTTCACACCCGGCTGTTTTCTCTACCTGTTAATGTGTTGGCAGAGATGAAGCTGCCGTTATTGTGTAAATGATCTCCCTATTAGCCGGCGGCTGTATCCACGAAGCCGCGTCAATCTTCTTTATGGAAATGATATAGCGGAGATCTTCTGGCGTGATGATGCAATGAAACACCTCAGTCGGCGAGTTTATCCGGGCGTAAAGTGAGCAGTGCTTGTGAATTCACAGCAGGAAGTGAGAAGACGTCCTGATTTATATTCTGATAGGGGGTTCGGCTCCTGCGTGGTTCTCTTAAAGGGATAGCGCACTCTTTCTGGAATCACAGTCCAAGTGTGGCCTCTTCGTAAACCGGCGGCGTCTTACTCTGAGGCACTTTTCGCTAAGGTTGGCCTATGAAATGGAAACTTCAGCGGTCACGTGCCTGTGTCACTGCCGAGGCCGTTGGTCCGACGGCAGCTTCACACTTCTGGTCTGGTAGGGACAGGAGCCGTGGAAATGAAAACTCTAACATGGTGTTTTTTGTTTTTTTTTCTTGTTACAGCCAGTCCAGGCCCTTGCAAATTTTTGTCCAATCTCGGGCAACCCCTTTAAATTCATGATGGGCGTGGTTATGCAAATGAACGCACCGCCTGAAACAGCGCTATCTACGGGTGTATAATTTAAAGCAAATGCTATCCTTTAAAGGAGTCGTCCCATTAAGACAACAAATCCACGGATGGAGGATCTGTCTGATCAGTAGGGTGTCCAACTGGTGGGGCCCTCGCTGATCATGAGAATGGGAGCCTGTGCATTTGAATGGACTGGTGGACACGCATGCTTTCCGAGTACAAACGCTCACCTACGGTATCTCCGGCAGCCCGAAAGAGCTGGATGGGGCGTCACTGTGCATGCATAACCACCACTCCATTCTTATTATTGGCGTGGGCCCCAGCAGTCAGACCCTTGACGATTAGAGTCAAACCCTTGCCGATCAGACACTTATCCCTTATCCTAAGTTGCCACTTTAAAGGATAGCATTTGCATTTAACTACATACCCCTAGATGGCGCTGTGTCAAAACAAAGCAATGACACTTGTCAGTGCAAGATATGTCCAGACCCTTGGCTTCATTTTCATATCCCCGCCCACCATTACCTGTCCACACCTTTCCATGGGTTGTACCTGGTATTGCAGCTACGCATTGGAGCTGAGCTGAAATACCAAATACCACCTCTGAGCAAGTGTGGTGCTGTTTTTGAAGGCTAGAAGCCATGTTTGCAACTGTCCTAAACATAGATTAAATTTTAGAATTCCTCATAATTTGTTAGAGGAGCTGGAAAAATTCAACACACTCATATCGGCATCCCCGGGGTGTCAGAAATAAATTAGTTTACATGAAAGTCACAACTTTTTAGAAGCTGCAAATGTCGTGCATTTGCCTAATGACAAGTACGTGAGAGAAGTCTCTGATGAGTGTAGGCAATCTCTCGTACAAGCAATGGAAGACAGTGAACTCGCTATAATCATTTCCCCAGTGACACCAGTTGCATGTGAGGGAGATGCAATAGATATGCCTTTAGGTAGTTCATTCACTGCACCTTAAGAAATGATGATAGAGGTCAAAGGAAAATCTTCTCTTCAGCTCTGTGAGGCATGTCTGACAAATAGGAAATGACTGCAGGACGTGAGCTCACAGAGGAGGAGGAGTTACAGGATGAATGACATAATGAATTACAACCATAGATAACTTACATAAACCAGAAATAACAATTAGAAAAGCAAACTAAGTTGGTAAAAGTTTAATTTAGCTAATTTCTTACTGGTGAGTGAAAATATGGGGCCCATGGGGCCCAAATAAAATTCTGCAACAGGAGCCAAACCTATTATATGCCATTTATAATACTGTTGACTTCTTAGGCAGCAAAGGCCCTTTGGGTTCTCTTAGGTAACAGGACTGGGGGGCCACAGCTACCCGCAGTGTCCAGCCACACAGTGCAGGGCAGAACAAATAGGGCGGGCCCTAATTATAAAGGGGTGGGACATGTCAATAAAGCAGTGTGACATGTTGAAAACAAAGGGGTGCATCTGCCTACTTGCTTTGAATAGAATGATCTGTGCATTACAGCCCATGATGGACTGGTGAGTTGACGGGAAAGATCAACTTACTCATTATCTTCATTTCACATCATTACTGCCCCCTAGTGGGGATTAAAATAGAAAAACAAACCACTAGTGCACATAAGAACATGGCAATAGGCACAGCCCGTACCAACCTACCAGTTTACAAGTCCGTCCAGGCAGCAGCTTGTCCCTATAAGAGTGTAATATAGGATAGAGCATGGTACAGAGACATTATATGGCGGCACATGTACTCCATATGGCTGTGTAATATAGGACAGCATCCTCTTAGTTTTCCTGTATAGGCTTCATATAAACGGTATTGTGATTGCCAAGGCATTTGAGTAACATGGGCTGCTGAGTGCCATGTGCATGGGGCCTTGCTGCAAAATGCAGAGGATCAGGGGAAACATTTTTAGGAAGGGTAATTGAAACATTTTGAGTGTCGCCTACGTATGAAACATGATGTAACATGATGTACAGCAGCTCCGGTAATAAAACGTTACATAAATCCTTCTAATTAGCCCATAGTAATTGGGTGTCTAGAATATTTTTGCTGACTCCCGTGACTCCTGGCGGGTTACTCCTCGTTATGTCATGGAGTAATGCCGTCCTTGTACCTCAATACTGCACCAAGCAGATGCCAATTAGCAGTACCCACACCTGGGGATTCATAGACTTAAAGACGTTTATCAGTGACGGATCGGAAGTGTTAGAATCACCCGCTTCTATAAAGTGGAGACAGATGAAATCCACCTGAGCAGTAAATCAAATGACTATATGGCGCAATAAGTTATAAAGTGTCCACCTTCTGGCGGCTATTGTACAATACATAAAAGAGGTGCAGATATTTATCGCTGACGTCCCGATACATCCCTGCCACCAAGCATCAAAGTATCGTGTGTATGAGTGATGAACAGCATGGCCTGCTAGTGTGAGATCTGCCATACAGCAACTGGTGAAGAACAAGTAACGTAGGGCATTCGCTAGGCACTTGCCATTTATATGCAATTTTTCGCAACATTTTAGAACACATTGTACTGCCATATAGTGCCAATATAATAGTGCCATACACAGCTATCATAATACTGCTATACAGTGCCCTCATAATACTGCCATATAATGCTTTTATAATACTGCAACACACAGCCCACGTAAAAGGGTGCCAACATAATACTGGCATATACAGCCCACAAAATACTGCCATATAGAGCTAACATACCGTACAACTGCCATACCCAGCCCAAATAATTCTGATATATAGTGCCTTCATAATACTGCCATACACAGCCCATGTAACAGCGCCAAATGGTGCCAACATAATTCTCCCATACACAGCCCTCATAATTCCTCCATAAAACTGTGTGGAGCTCCTGAGATGATGTTGGGGGAGAGAAGGATCGGGTGTGTTGAATCAACCACCGCTAGGAGGTCTCCTCCTCTCTCCCCATAGAAAACACCTACACGCCAAGCGCGCATGGGCACGGGGGAGTCAGGGGAGATAGCTCCCAGCATAATGAGTGTTCAATAGCTAATGAAGGTCACCTTTAGTTCGCTCCAAGAAATGGGGGCCCTGAGCAATTCCTAAAACCAGTCCTTCCCATTACTACTGTATATTGGCGATGGTGCCCATTTCACTTTGACCACCAGCACAGGCGCAATGATCTGCTCTTCCACCACCATATAAATTGGTGAAGACAACAAAGGAAATTTGATCCATTAGCTAAAAAAAATGATGATCTTGGTTGAACATAATTTACAAAATTTCTACAGATCATTACTGAAAATTCTCAATTTTCAAAAATATTTTCAGCCATTGATTCAGTTTTGTCTTCCCCTTCTTTAGAGAGTTAGAGATGCAACCGCCAAGGAAAGAGAAATCACTCAACCAAACCGTTCCCGGCACATCTCCACTTTTTTACTTATTTTATATTTATTTCTCCCTTCACGACCTGCTTAACACTGTGATTAACCCCAGGCGTCAGCAGGAGACTTGTGCAGCCAACAAGAAGAAACAATAACAGGGCCTACTTCAGTCTGATAACCAGAAGACGCCGGAGCTAGAGCAAGGAGTTCTACCAAAAAGGAAGATTTTTCTTTTCATTTTTTGGCAATTTGTTGAGTTTTTATGCACATGTTTGTACAATTGATGTAGACATCTGCTGGGGTAGTCGAAATTATGCCCCTATCGGCAGTGTCACAGGGAAGCCCTGGAGTCCTTTGAAAGGAGCTGCCTATACAAAAACATAACCACTGGTGATATGGCAAGTCATGGGACCGATGATGCAAATGAAAATTGTGGTAAAGATCAGAAGTAATTGTTGAAAGTGGTGCTTTACCCACAATCTTCCCAGGACCATCAGTGATCGAGCTGTCGATCATGATCAACAGATTTCTGATCCCTGGTCTAAAGGTAGTATAGTACCCCAGAGTGGGCACTACCTTTCCTTCACCCTGCTACTGTCTCTAATGGCTAGCAAATAATGTCATCTATGCTTTTATTTCCAGGTCCTTTGATCTTGCGCCTTAATAACATGGCTCTGTAACCTCTGTACTGCTATTTCATGCACTGTGCCTGGTTATCCAGCATGTGGCAGTATATTTGGCAGAGAGAGTACCTTTAGATAGAATGGAACTTACCATTTTATTATCTCCCCTTTTGGGCAGAAGTGAGCAAGTCCTGCTTCCTACCAAGGGAGTGGTTGCATCAAGCCACAGTGGAGTTGAGAGTTGGAAGGGACGAGCAGGAAAAGCAGCTCATAGAGCACCCCAACTCCTCGCTATTTATATACAGAGTATCACGAGGGGGACAATGGCCAAAGACACCACACTCAAAGGTACCATAACTGCTAGAAAGTCCAGTAACCAGACTGAAGCCAGCAGAGAGATAAAGCCAAGTATTCAAGTTCACCTGCCAGTGCATCCTAAAACCTGCTGGAGCCAAGATAAAGATCAAATACTATCTAGATACAAGTATATTCAAGTAAAACTGTTGAACTTTATCAAGTCTGAACTCGACTTATTCTCCACCCGCTACAACTCTCTTCTTTGAACACTACGGAGCCTAAACCTGGGGAGCGATGGTATCCAGGTAGGAGCACCGTGACACACAGAGCGATTCAGGCCGCGACATACCACTCGGCATTCCTACACACTGCGACCCCGATCGTGCCTTGGGGGGGGGGGCGGCACCTTGCAGTAGTATGCAACATTTAGGGAATAATTACAAGGTGAATTATGATTGCAACTTTGCTAAGTCGCATCTTACAAGTCACCAGTCGTACTACACACAAAAACATTTGCTCAAATTGCTGGAAAAAAGCACATCTTTTATATTATAAATGGTGTCAGGAGTGAAGAGGCATGTCAGAGGTCAACAGAAAAATGAGTTCTAGTCTAAAAGCGCCTTTGTGCCGCTTTTCCAGTAAAACTAAGTACTCCGCTCCAACACTATAATCTGAATGCTACTGAAATAAAAACAAATCCTACTGACAGTAATTCCTTTTAAGATGGAGACTTCACGTTGTTCTTTTTTTCTCCTCCTAATGAGATTTTCTCTGGATTCTCTTGTGTGTGGTAAATGTGTAGTCATTTTTACTTCTCAGTAGCTAATTGGTAATTCCTGTAGCATCATTTCGAGTTCTCGTCAACAGGAAATGAAAATCTGAAGGTAATTTGTCTCGATTTCAGTTCATTTCTAAACCCGCACTTTGGTGGAACGGACCTCAGATGCGCTGTGGTCATAGATAAAACACAAATGAAAACGATAAAATCTATTGTTCGGAAAGCTTATATTAGATGGAATGTAGCAGGGAAGGAATACACGGGATGAACACGCAAGTCACGTAAATTATACTTGCTTTACATAGAAGGATTGATCTGTTACAATTCCACCAGTATGAGGAGAAACAAAGACGAATAGTGAGATGGGTGACAGACTCTGGACAAGACAGGAAACTACTGGGACACCAGGTACAGATCACCAACCTGACTGGACACCAGGGACTTCTTATTAGACCATTGGGACACCAATTCAATATCACAAAACCACTTGGACACTAAGAAAACCACTGGGACACCAGGTGCATATCACTAAAGCACATGGTCACCAAATTAAATCTTCGAAACCACTAGACCAGGGACACCTTATAAAACCAATTGGGCATGAGGGAAATGTCACTAAACCACTAGGACACCAAAGACACATTATGGAATTAGAGGGGGAGTTGCAGAAAATGGCACTAAACCCCCGGGACACCAATTGAATCTTATTAAACCACTTGGACACCAGGTACAGATCACCAACCTGATTGGACACCAGGGACTTTTTATTAGACCATTGGGACACCAATTAAATATCACAAAACCACTTGGACACCAAGAAAACCACTGGGACACCAAGTGCATATCACTAAAGCACATGGTCACCAAATTAAATCTTCGAAACCACTAGACCAGGGACACCTTATAAAACCAATTGGGCATGAGGGAAATGTCACTAAACCACTAGGACACCAAAGACACATTATGGGATTAGAGGGGGAGTTGCAGAAAATGGCACTAAACCCCCGGGACACCAATTAAATCTTATTAAACCACTGGGACACCAAGGACAGTTGATAAAACCGCTGGGACATGAGGCAGATATCACACCCACAGGGACAACAGGGGCACCTCTGGGGAACCAGGGAAATCACACTGCATTGGACATTGGACCTCTATAAACCTCTGAGACACCAAGAACCTATCACTGAACCCCTGAAGACCTGGGGAAATAACATTTGGAACTACATTCCTCATCATGCAATTTTACTAATAATGGGGAAGATTTACAAGGCAAAATTGTCCAAAATTCTGAATCAAATTGGGTTGAACGTTATTATTTCCTTTAGATATTTTTGCTCCTCACTGGAAAAGGGCAAGATCAGCCTTAAATGTGCCGTATTTATTAATGGCATGTGGCAGTTTTTGGGTGCAAGGTTTGGTGTGATATACGGCCTCTAATGTATCTAAGTGATACTGTCTGATAAGCAGTATATCTAAGCTATGAATGGAGAAGGGTGTCTCTGTCACATATGATACGTATGACATGTCATCTAGGTGTTGACTTCTTCACTCTGACAATCTGAGATAATTGCCAGGGGTATTATACGATGAACCACTGCAGCTGAGCTTCAAAGACTTCTCCTCGCTCGCATGCTGTCCAGACACCTGCAGATAAGACGAGAGGCCTCGCAGGCACCTCCAATAATATTCTTGCAGACATTTTCCTTCCTGTGGGCACTGGAGTGTTGCAACATCAAACCCCATGTCCTCATTAGAAGGCACCGCGTGTGCGTGACATCTTTATTCAAGCGCCCAGTTGACTTCAAAGCCTCCAGGAGAGCTCTTTGGAGGATTTAACATAAAGCTTGGGACGAAGATGAAAAGACAGCAGTGAATTCTTCTTTTAATGAGATGCTGGGCACAGGACAGTGCAGGGGCACAGGTACTCAGCCGGCAGCGATGATGAAAAAGCCCACCTGATGGACAACAGGCCGCATGGCTTAGTTCATAGCCTGAACCCATGCAAGACTCTGTTCATACATCCTACAGAGGTGGTACCGTAAGCTGCATGTATATATAAGGGTTAATTTACCCAACCTATCTCTTGTCTTAGTGCTTTTTGGTGTCTAAAAAAACTCCAGAGCTACATTTACAATTCTGCTGGTAACTGTTAGGAACAGTCAGCAAGCTTGTTGTCAGACACACCCCCTAACAGCTCAAAGGAGTTCTGCAGTTTTTTTAAACTGATGATCTATCCTCTGGATAGATCATCACCATCAGATCGGTGGGGGTCCGACACCCGAGACCCCTGCCGATCAGCTATTTGAGAAGGTAGCGTCGATAACAGCAGCGCTGCGGTCTTCTCTCTGTTTACCGCAGGCCCAGTGACGTCACGATTAGTATCAATGGCCTGGACGGGGCAAAGCTCCATTCAAGTGAACAGAGCTGAGCTCCGCCCAGGCCATTGATACTAGTCGTGACGTCACTGGGCCAGCGGTAAACAGTGAGAAGGCTGCGGCGCTACTGCCAGCACCGCTGTCTTCTCAAACAGCTGATCGGCGGGGGTCCCAGGTGTCGGACCCCCGCCGATTAGATGCTGATAATCTATTAAGAGGATAGATAGTGGCCAATTATAGAACTCCATGAAGCAAAATCTATAATTGGCCACTAAATAAGCAGAATAATGAGTGCAGCTCTGGAGTGCAATACAGGATATAACTCAGGATCAGTAGAGGATAAGTAATGTAAGTACACAGTGACTCCACCAGCAGAATAGTGAGTGCAGCTCTGGAGTATAATACAGGATATAACTCAGGATCAGTACAGGATAAGTAATGTATGTACACAGTGACTGCACCAGCAGAATAGTGAGTGCAGCTCTGGAGTATAATACAGGATATAACTCAGGTTCAGTACAGGAAAAGTAATGTATGTACAAAGTGACTGCACCAGCAGAATAGTGAGTGCAGCTCTGGAGTATAATACAGGATGTAACTCAGGATCAGTAGAGGATAAGTAATGTAATGTACACAGTGACTGCACCAGCAGAATAGTGAGTGCAGCTCTGGAGTATAATACAGGATGTAACTCAGGATCAGTACAGGATAAGTAATGTATGTACACAGTGACTGCAGCAGCAGAATAGTGAGTGCAGCTCTGGAGTATAATACAGGATGTAACTCAGGATCAGTACAGGATAAGTAATGTATGTACACAGTGACTGCACCAGCAGAATAGTGAGTGCAGCTCTGGAGTATAATACAGGATGTTACTCAGGATCAGTACAGGATAAGTAATGTATGTACACAGTGACTCCACCAGCAGAATAGTGAGTGCAGCTCTGGAGTATAATATAGGATGTAACTCAGGATCAGTACAGGATAAGTAATGTATGTACACAGTGACTGCACCAGCAGAATTGTGAGTGCAGCTCTGGAGTATAATACAGGATGTTACAAGAAAAGTAATATATTTATTAAAGTGACCTTTTCTACCTGGTGCCAGTGACATTATTGAGCCAAAATGAATAAACTCTATTACATTGCCATGTTATGGTTTGGGAGGGGGTTGTTAGTGTTCGCTATTATTGTGTCACTAGTGTCCATAGTGTTCTGTATATGAAATCTGTGATATAAATGCCAATGGCAGACTGGTTCATATTTTTGCATATGTGAAATTTATTACAAAGCAAAGCACAAGTTTTGGGCTTCATATTTCCTGACTTACTTGCACCATGTTCATGTACTGTTTTCTTCCTTAAAGGGAACCTGTCACTGGGATTTTGGGTATAGAGCTGAGGACATGGGTTGCTAGATGGCAGCTAGCACATCCTCAGTACCCAGTCCCCATAGCTCTGTGTGCGTTTATTGCTTTTAAAAAACGATTTGATATATATGCAAATTAACCTGAGATGAGTCCTGTATGTGAGATGAGTCAGGGACAGGACTCATCTCAGGTTAATTTGCATATGTATCAAATCGTTTTTTTTACACAATAAAAGCACACAGAGCTATGGGGACTGGGTATTGCGGATGTGCTAGCGGCCGCCCAGCAACCCATGTCCTCAGCTCTATACACAAAATCCCGATGACAGGTTCCCTTTAACTTGGTCTCGGGTCTCCAACATATCCCCCAACATTATGTGAAGGCTACAGATCAACAACAGTTGTGGTATCCCAGACCTGGGGGTATTACAAATTGTATTGTTATGTTATGCATTTTACTGTTTGTTTCCTGGTCATTACTACCAGCAAAGAAGGACATGGCAAAGGTTGGCAGGGACTGGGTTAACCACCATGTTCCTTCCCTCTTGGTAGTGGAGAGGAGGCAATCTTCAGCTCTCCTGTTATAGATTTCTCCAGAGAGAATGACTCCAAATTGTCCTCAAGTAAAGTGTGAAGAGTCCAGACAGCAGTGACCTGCTTTTCTGCATCTACAGACACTGCTGTATGGTGAGGGACTACAGCCAAACAACCCATCACCACAAGAAACACTAAGCCAGTATCACCAAAGTGCTGAATTACCACCAACGAACCTGCCTTCCTATCCTTGCTGGTGCCGGAGAAGAGTTGCACTAAAGTCTGCTGCTACTGTAAGTATTTCAAGTTCTACGTTGCACTTAGTAGAAAAGACTTTGTTACTAGTTTAACCCTGGGCTTATTCTTTAATACTACATTTCCACTGCACCGATCCCCAGGGAGCATTGGCCTGAGGGAGTACACCGTGATACAACACTTCATCAGGGCCACTACCACTCCTATCCTCTACTCCGGCTCCTTAGGGGGTCGCTGCACAGTCAGAATGAGAACAGATAATTCCAAAATTGAGCTCTCTCCTGAATGTTGATTGGAATGCCTGCCTGATGGTCTTCATGGTCCAGTACCCAGGAGCTTTACTACTCTCCTACTGACTGACTGGCGCCTCTCACTCCGCTGCTCAGCAAGGGCCGCCATCTGTCACACAGCATTTATATTATTTTCCAATTGTTTTGTAATTAGAAAATCTCTTCTTCGTGTCGGAAGGAGGTATAAATGGGGTTAGGGGGATGTTAAAGAAAAAAATAAATGTTAAATAAAAAACCTGCTATCACACAATGGTTATGCCTGTCCTCCTTCTGACATATTAGGGCTTATGCACACGAGAGTGTGTGCCCCGTGCCCGTGCTGTGGACCGCAAATAGTGGGCACTGTCCATATGCACGCTGTTTGTGGATGTCCACCTCATTGACTTGAATGGGTCCGGGATCCGCAAGAGATGGGCCACAACTCAAAAAAATAGGACATGTTTTTGCAGTGCGGTGTCACCCGCGAAGCTAGGGAGGCTCGTCCCCGTCCCCGCCTGCCATTGGCTGCTCCCCCCCGACACCGGATATTTTCATTGGCGCATGGGAAAAAGCAGCAGCAGCGGTGCGGGGACCAGGGGTACGAATATTCCCTGTGAGGGGCCTGGCATATAGGGGGGCAGTTTATAGTATTGGATAACCCCTTAAAGGCTTTGTGTCCCTTTTATTTTGTGTTACTGTCCGGTTTCTACATTGTAACAACCTGTAGTTATAAGGTCCATGAGGATGCATACCTCCACCTGTTTTACATGGGTACCCCCCCTATAACTGACCTAAGAGGGGGTGACGGCTATGCAACTGCAAGGCTTCGTGAAGGAATTTCAGGGCGGGCTGAGGAGCGGGGGTTAAAATCTTCACAAATGAGGAAATGAAATATTGGAAGGAACGCAGGTTGGGAAAGTTTTAGGGCCTGTATTTCATCATCACTGTTCTCCTATGATCTAGGGTCCTTTGGTCGGAAAAGAAGCAGTTACACAACATTTTTGGGGAGATAATGCAATTTGTGCCGACAGAAAACTGTGACTCGTTGAATGCTGAGACCTTTTAGCTTCATTTGTGATGAAGGCATCACGATAACTGCAGGGATGTGATATATTTCCTCATTCAGACTTTAGAGTCTCCGCTGACAAGCGGCTGAGAGTGATATACGCCACCACATCTGACTATGGGGATGTTATGACTTCTCCGGCAGCAATGAATGAGGCTATATTCTGCCGTATCCACTGAATGGAATATGGCACCTGTGGTTTCACTGAATGACTTTTATATATCATCCACATATAGAGGAAATAGCAACTGTGAATTATTACAGACTCCGGATAATTGTGTGTTATATTCTGAACGCCAAAGAATAAGCCTAGGTCTACATGTTACATCTACCAGATAATCCTGAGTTACATTCTGTATTATACTCCAGAGCTGCACTCACTATTCTGCTGCTGCAGTCACTGTGTACATATATTACTTATCCTCTACTGATCCTGAGTTACATCCTGTATTATACTCCAGAGCTGCACTCACTATTCTGCTGGTGCAGTCACTGTGTACATACATTACTTATCCTGTACTGATCCTGAGTTACATCCTGTATTATACTCCAGAGCTGCACTCACTATTCTGCTGGTGCAGTCACTGTGTACATACATTACTTATCCTGTACTGATCCTGAGTTACATCCTGTATTATACTCCAGAGCTGCACTCACTATTCTGCTGGTGCAGTCACTGTGTACATGCATTACTTATCCTGTACTGACCCTGAGTTACATCCTGTATTATACTCCAGAGCTGCACTCACTATTCTGCTGGTGCAGTCACTGTGTACATACATTACTTATCCTGTACTGACCCTGAGTTACATCCTGTATTATACTCCAGAGCTGCACTCACTATTCTGCTGGTGCAGTCACTGTGTACATACATTACATTACTTATCCTGTACTGATCCTGAGTTACATCCTGTATTATACTTCAGAGCTGCACTCACTATTCTGCTGGTGCAGTCACTGTGTACATGCATTACTTATCCTGTACTGACCCTGAGTTACATCCTGTATTATACTCCAGAGCTGCACTCACTATTCTGCTGGTGCAGTCACTGTGTACATACATTACTTATCCTGTACTGACCCTGAGTTACATCCTGTATTATACTCCAGAGCTGCACTCACTATTCTGCTGGTGCAGTCACTGTGTACATACATTACATTACTTATCCTGTACTGATCCTGAGTTACATCCTGTATTATACTTCAGAGCTGCACTCACTATTCTGCTGGTGCAGTCACTGTGTACATACATCACTTATCCTGTACTGATCCTGAGTTACATCCTGTATTATACTCCAGAGCTGCACTCAGTATTCTGCTGGTGCAGTCACTGTGTACATACATTACTTATCCTGTACTGATCCTGAGTTACATCCTGTATTATACTCCAGAGCTGCACTCACTTTTCTGCTGGTGCAGTCACTTTGTACATACATTACTTATCCTGTACTGATCCTGAGTTACATCCTGTATTATACTCCAGAGCTGCAATCACTATTCTGCTGGTGCAGTCACTTTGTACATACATTACTTATCCTGTACTGATCCTGAGTTACATCCCGTATTATACTCCAGAGCTGCACTCACTATTCTGCTGGTGCAGTCACTTTGTACATACATTACTTATCCTGTACTGATCCTGAGTTACATCCCGTATTATACTCCAGAGCTGCACTCACTATTCTGCTGGTGCAGTCACTGTAAACATACATTACATTACTTATCCTGTACTGACCCTGAGTTACATCCTGTATTATACTCCAGAGCTGCACTCACTATTCTGCTGGCGCAGTCACTGTGTACATACATTACATTACTTATCCTGTACTGACCCTGAGTTACATCCCGTATTATACTCCAGAGCTGCACTCACTATTCTGCTGGTGCAGTCACTGTAAACATACATTACATTACTTATCCAGTACTGATCCTGAGTTACATCCTGTATTGTACTCCAGAGCTGCACTCACTATTCTGCTGGTGCAGTCACTATGTACATACATTACTTATCCTGTACTGACCCTGAGTTACATCCTGTATTATACTCCAGAGCTGCACTCGCTATTCTGCTGGTGCAGTCACTGTGTACATACATTACTTATCCTGTACTGATCCTGAGTTTTACAGCAAGACACGGAGGCTTCGTATTGCTTTCTCCTTCTTTACTTTCCACCAATAGCAGCAAAGAAGAAATTTACATAATCATAACAATAAAGGACCCTCCCCTGACAGATCCTATAATAAGCAGTGTCCTCTTCATCAACTTCCTCTTTCTTTGCTGCTCCACCAAAGATAAGTAACATCTATGCTTTGTCTGTTGCTGTGATTGAGGGGTTAATCTCTGGGCTTTCGTTTGCCCAGGACACCATGTTTGTGGCTTTTGTTGTTTGGGTTTTTTGTCTCCCCTGGCCCTTGTTTTTTGTCATTGGGGCCTGTGGATTATTTATGCTCCGCTGAACCCCCGTTTTTTTCCTGCTTTGGGGGGTCTCCCCCCCCTTTTTTTCTTCCCCTCTTTTAGTTCGCCCTGCGTTCGTGCCGGTTTTTCTTCCGGTTGCGGGTGACGTCCGGCGACTTGCCCTTGTCACTGGCCTGCTTGCTGCAGCCTGGTCCTGCGTCCGGTGGTGCTCCCTCCCCCTCTTACCTCTCCCCCTGCGTTCCACGGTATCGCGTCGCTCCGGCGCTGGTCTCTGCTTGCTTCCCGCGGCCGCGAGATCTCGCGAGATCTCGGCGGCCATTTTGGGTTTCCTCCCGCGCATGCGCTCGCGGGATTTCGGATCGGCATCTACACCGGACGGCGGCGTTTCTCTCCCTGCGTCTTCTGGGGTGATTAACCCCTCTTTAGGTAGTTTTAGGTTCAGGGAAGCTCTCCTTTGCCCTTATTAGGCTCCCCCTAGGATCATAGTGTGCTTAGTGTGATCGGCATTTATATCAAAATATGTCTTCTGACCGATCCCCATCTGGGCCTACCCCACCCCCATCTGGGGACCCCGGTAGAGCTGATGTGAACTTATAGGCCATTGAATTGCAGCGCTCTGTGTCTAGCGCGATCATTGAGGCCATGGGATCCATGTCATCCATGATATCCCAAACAATATCTCAGGCCTTATCTGCCCATGCTCCTGGCCCCTCTAGTCTGACGCCTATAACTCATCCGCAGCCTGCCGCTGGTGATACTCCTACTGTACAGGAGAAACGGACCGGTGTGATCTCAGCCACCATTGATAGCGCGCATAGATCGCGCAAAAGAGCCTTGCCGCGCCAGGCAGAAAGGGCGCGTACATGGAAATGTGCTAGAGCACAAAACAGTGATATAGAATCAGAGTTGGATTCTGAGGCGGAGGCTAACGCGGAGTTGAGCGGCCATTCTGAGGAGGAAATGGATTATGACATCCCTGGCACTGCTGACCCTGTGCCTTCCACCTCTGGGTCTGTGGGTCCTGCCACCACCGCCCCTAGTGCGGCACCTTCCCTGGTGGATCCCTCTGGCAACCCCTTATTTGACCCTGATGCCCTTCACCACCCTAGGTCATCAGAATGGCTGCCAACGGCTCACGTGAGCACCTATCTGGAGCACTGGGTGCGCCGTTCTCTCAGTAAAGAGGCGCGCAGTAAGCTTAGGTCCGAATGTCCCAGACCGTTAGTGCCAAGCAAGGTCTGTGAGACGCCTTCGGTGGATCCGAAGATGACCCAGTTCCTGGCCAAAACTGGCTGGAATCCCCGTAAGGGGTTAGATTTGGCACTGAGGAGTTGCCAGGACAAGCTCCTAGACATCTTTGGTCCTCTGGCCAAAATTTTTGAGATGGCTGAATCGGCCAGAATTGACGGCACTCCAATAGACCCGGAGGAGCTTTCTGGGTGGATACAGAGAGCCATCTGTATCGCGGGCAGCTCTAACTCATCCCTGGCCATTGAACGGCGTAAAGCCATACTTTTTAAGATTGACCCGAAACTGGCTAATCTGGCTCTTACCGAGGCAGGAAAGGACGCTAATGGTCTACTTTTTGGGGACTCCTTTATCAAGGACCTCGGTAGATATGTGGGGGCATTTACGGCGCTAGACAAGGCCCAATCCTCCATGCGTAGGGTGTTCCGGGGTCGGGTCTCCACCAGGGCCGGCAGTGGTAGGGGCCGTCTGTCCGGCCGTTCCGCATTTCAAGCCCGCAGTTCGGGCAGAGGCTCCTATTCACAAGGACGACCCTTCCAGGAGCAGAGAAGCCCTCCTCCTCCGTTTTTCCCGGCCAGAGGCGGCCAATGGCGATCAAGGTCGTTTCGAGGAAACCAGAACCCTCGCAAATCCTTCGGTAAGTCCATCCCCAGTGGGGACTTCTTTGGATCCTTGTGTCGGGGGCAGACTCCGTCATTATTCCCATGTTTGGTCCACGGTTACGTCAGACCCATGGGTGCTGACTACGGTGAAGGGGTTTCACATAGAGCTCACGGAATCTCCAGGGCTCATCCTTCCTCCCCCGTCACTGGGTCTGGCCCAACCACACAGAGAACTCGTAGACATCGAGCTCCGGTCCCTCTTCCAAAAGAGGGCAATAGAGAGGGCTCCCCCTACCTCCGGGGGTGTCCTCAGCAGCATTTTTCTAGTCCAGAAAAAGGGCGGCCAGATGCGTCCAGTGATAAATCTCCGCGCCCTGAACTCTGTGGTGCGATATCGCCATTTCAAAATGGAGGGGATCCACCTCCTTCGGGACTTATTAGTTCCAGGGGACTGGATGGTAAAATTGGACCTCAAGGATGCGTACCTGACGGTCCCGATTGCCGCGGCATCCAGAGATCTTCTGCGTTTCCGTTGGGGGGACGAAGTGTGGCGTTTCACGTGCCTCCCGTTCGGCCTGTCGTCAGCACCTTGGTGCTTTACCAAACTGTTACGTCCGGTCAGTGTCGGACTGGGGTACCTAGGGCCCACCAGTAAAATTTATTTTGGGGGCCCACCGTATGGGTACATTCAAATGTAATAAATAATCTAACATGTTTTTTATATGAACATAGGCTGGTGGAGGTGCTATACATTGAATATATGTATGTAGTGCAGTAAGTCTAATGTGTCATGTGCCACTTGTGCTGGGGGTGGGAGACTAGGGGCCCACCTTGCTCAGGGGCCCACCGGGGGATTCCCCTGTACCCCTGTGGGCCAGTCCGAGCCTGCGTCCGGTCATGGCCTGGCTGCGGTGTCGGGGTGTGCGTCTAATCATCTATCTGGACGACATCCTCATTATGCATCGATGTCAGTCGACGCTGCTGCAACACCTTCAGTGGACCTCACAACTCTTGACGGACCTCGGTTTCCTGCTGAACCCCGAGAAGTCGGTCCTCACGCCATCTCGTCAGATGGAGTTCCTAGGCTTTACAGTGGACTCGGTTTCGGAGTCCCCCAGCCTCCCGATGGAGAAATTGCGGGCGATCCGCAAGGAGTTGAGACACGCTCTCGCGGCTACCTCCCTGTCGCTGCGCCATCTGGCCCGCATCATTGGTCTGTTGGCGTCTTCGATTCAAGCGGTTTTCCCGGCGCCTCTCTACTATCGGGCTCTACAACGTCTGAAGATCGCCCATCTTCGAGCCGGTGCCACCTTTGCGGATCTGGTGGTTATGGATCAGGAGGCTCGGGAGGAGCTCCGTTGGTGGATAGACAACTTGGAGGCGTGGAACAGCAGAGCGATCTTCGGCTTCCAACCGGATTTCGTGGTGGAATCGGACGCGAGTCTCAAGGGCTGGGGTGCCCACTGCCAAGGCATTTCCACGGGTGGTCGATGGTCGGAGGAAGAGAGCCGTCTTCACATCAACGCGTTGGAACTTCTGGCGGGTTCGTTCGCAATCCGGAGTTTCTCCAATGGCATGGCCCATGCGTGTATCCGTTTGCGCATGGACAATGTGTCGGCGGTCCGCTATGTCAATCACTTGGGCGGCACTCAGTCGGCTACTCTGGCTCGCCTCGCGAAGGAATTCTGGTCCTACTGTCTTTCCAGGGACCTCATGGTGCAGTCGGAATATCTCCCGGGTCTTCACAACTACCGAGCGGATTGGAACTCCAGGTACTTCACGGACGGCAGCGACTGGAGGCTCGCTCCAGAGACGTTCTGCTCGATTTCGGCCATCTGGGGCCCTTGCGCCATAGACCTCTTTGCGTCGCGGCTCAATACTCACCTTTCCAGGTTCTTCAGCTGGCGCCCGGATCCGGAAGCGGAGGCGGTGGATGCGTTTCTCCAGGACTGGACTTCGGCTCTACACTATGCGTTTCCGCCCTTTGCCATGATCCCGAGGATGCTGCTTCAGACTCGTCGTCAGATGGCGGAGTTGGTGGTGGTGGTCCCCTTCTGGGGGACGCAGGCCTGGTACCCGATCCTCCTGGAACTCCTGGTGGATGTACCTCTCCTCCTCCCGGATCGGACGGATCTCCTCCAGGGCCCTCTGGGTGTGCCCCACCCCCTACTGGTCGACGGCTCCCTTCAGCTTCTGGCGTGCCGGATCTCGGGACTCCCGGAGAGGTCGAGGGAGTTTCGGAGGCAACTAGACGCCTCCTGGATAACGCTTGGGCTCCCGGCACCCGAAAATCTTACCGGGCAGCTTGGAGATCTTGGGTTAGCTGGTGCGTGGAACGGAACCTTGATCCCGTTTCGGCGCCTGTGACCCATTTATTGCAGTTCCTTACGTCTCTTTTTGAGGCGGGAAAGGCGTATCGGACCATCAATTTGTTCCGGTCGGCGATTTCTTCAACCCACCGGGGTTTTGATGGTGTTCCGGCGGGTCAGCACCCTTTGGTGTCGCGCTTGCTGCGTGGGTCTCGCTTGGCTCGGCCTCCTCGGCCGCGCTTCACTACCACTTGGGACGTTTCTCTGGTCCTCTCTTTCCTCACTGCGTGGCCTGAGAACGCGGCTCTTTCCCTCCGTCAGCTTTCGGCCAAGTTGTTGACCCTCTTTTGCCTTATTTCCTGTAAGCGGGTTTCTGACGTCAGGGCTCTGGACCATGATGCTCGGTCCTTTTCTCCGGAGGGCGTCACCTTTAACATTACGCGGCGCACCAAGACCAATATTCGGTCTGTCTCTTTTCCCTGTTTCCCGTCTTCCCCGGCGCTGTGTCCTGTGGCTTGCTTGCGGGAATATGAGTTGCGCACTCGGGCTCACCGCTCTGTGGACGTTCCACAGTTGTTCCTCTCTATTCGCCATCCTTTTGGCCCTGTGTCTAGCCCCACTTTGGCGCGCTGGGTGAAGTGGGTCATGTCCCTTGCTGGGATTGATACGACGGTCTTTACCGCTCATTCGGCCAGGGGCGCGGCTGCCACTGCCCTGGCGGTTTCGGGGGCTCGTTTGGAGGACATTTTGCGTTTGGCGGATTGGTCTAGGGCCTCCACATTTCGGGAATTTTATTTCCGACCGCCTCCTCATGTGTTCTCCTCCATTATTGGTCAGCTTTGAACTTGCAATAGGAGCCTCCGTGTCTTGATGTAAAACTAAATGATTTTCCTATTTCATGACGTAAAGTCATAGTTTTATTAAAGACACGGAGGCGAGTATTGCCCGCCCTGGATATTTCTCCTGCCCGCCCTTTTTTGTGGGGTGTTATTGTTGGACTGTTACATTGTCTTTAGTTGATATTTATATATTTAATGTATATCATGTTATTATTTATTGTCCTATGTTTTCACCGACCTGGCTGTGTGCTACTGTCTCCAGGGTCGCTTTTCGTTCATTACCTGATCCGATTCTTACACTGGCTATATTGTTTGCTCTGTTTCAGGCTGAATTCTCCACGGTGTTTGGTCTGTTCCATGGTTCCAGGTTTCCTGAGGTGTTAGCCTGGTTGGCTTAATTCTGCTGTTCGTTGGTCCCGTTGGTTGCAGTTCTCGGGTCCAGTTCCGGTTCCAGTTCCGGTTCCAGTTACAGTTACAGTTGGTGTCGCGGATGTAAAGAAAGAGGAAGTTGAGGAAGAGGACACTGCTTATTATAGGATCTGTCAGGGGAGGGTCCTTTATTGTTATGATTATGTAAATTTCTTATTTGCTGCTATTGGTGGAAAGTAAAGAAGGAGAAAGCAATATGAGCCTCCGTGTCTTTAATAAAACTATGACTTTACGTCATGAAATAGGAAAATCATTTAGTTACATCCTGTATTATACTCCAGAGCTGCACTCACTATTCTGCTGGTGCAGTCACTGTGTACATACATTACATTACTTATCCTGTACTGATCCTGAGATACATCCTGTATTATACTCCAGAGCTGTACTCACTATTCTGCTGGTGGAGTCACTGTGTACATACATTACTTATCCTGTACTGATCCTGAGTTACATCCTGTATTATACTCCAGAGCTGCACTCACTATTCTGCTGGTGCAGTCACTGTGTACATACATTACTTATCCTGTACTGATCCTGAGTTACATCCTGTATTATACTCCAGAGCTACATTCACTATTCTGCTGGTTCAGTCACTGTGTACATACATTACTTATCCTGTACTGATCCTGTGTTACATCCCGTATTATACTACAGAGCTGCACTCCCTATTATGTTATATCTTGCATTCACAATATTGCAGGCTTCAGAGGCGAAGTCTTCCAGTATTCCCGGCTTGTTTAGTGTCTTAATATATAGATTTACTTTCTGGGAAGTGTCTTCTTAAAGGGGTTGTCTGCTTTTAATATTGATGACGTATCCTCCGTATAGGTGAGCGGCGAGCAGTGTAATTACAAAATATCCGTCCCCATTGACTTCTATGGACGGCTCTGTGATATTCACTTAAACAGGAAGGAGCCGTCCCATAGAAGTGAATGGGGGCGGCTATGTTACGCTGCTCACCGCTGCGGTTGTGATGGCGAGAAGGTAGACAGTGAAGAGAAGGCAGCGCTCGTACAGGTGCTGCAGTCTCTTCAAACAGCTGACCGATGGGACTGCCGGGAGTCGGCCCCCGCTGATCAGATATCCTGAGGATACGTCATCAATATAAAAATGCAGAAAACCCCTCACTGCCGCACCAACCATTGCATCACCAGAAGTGTTTTTCCCCCAAGGAGGGCGCTAACTATGGACTGCCTGGAGTGGAGCCCCTTAATTTGGGATGTTTGCCCCTCATGCTATAGTCCGGCTCCGCATTGTGTTACTGTTGCACTTTTTGCCGGTGATACATTACTTTGTATCTCTCCACAATTTTACTCACTGTTTACTAATAGTAATAACACCCCCTCCCTTCTATCTCTTGTTATTTTCCAGCCTCCGCAGAGCGATTTTTCTCAAATTTTCTGAATGTAAAGTTTTCCTGCTGAGATCTGACAATTGCGAGAGTCGTTGGGGCAGAAGGGGAAACCAGCAAATTACAGAGAAATAGTCATTTCATAGACGGACGACTCTTCACATTATGCGAAGGCCATGAATAATATCCACACGGGAACGCCGGTAATCCGGGATAATCACATGTTTTTGCCCGTCTACCACTTGAAGGACCCAGCATCAAGTATCTGCGGGCTCCTCCCTGCAATGCCAGTCTAGTATCCATGGTATCTACCACCGGGCACTTAATAGAGTCTACAAAGAAAGGACAGGAGACTTCCCAACGTGTCCAGTGTGTATTACACTCGAACCCATGCCCGGAATGTAATGAAGCTCTTTGTGCTTTCTCCGCAGCCGGTCTGTGCCCCGGTGGTGATAAAGTATTAATCTAGACTGGAAATTAGATCTTCCCGCTAGGAAAATCCTATATAACCAGTGCTGCGAGAGATGGAAAAACAAGAATGTCTTTATTTGGAGGGAGAGGTGTTATTGAATGGTCATGTGGTTTGATGTTATCACTTTGCCCGGGATTCAGTAAAGAGATATTTCATAAGAGATCATATTGAAGTACAGACGACATAAAACAAACACAAATCTGTATCTGTGACGAGTTTCGGCCTTTGTCAAAGGCACAGCTTGTGCCGAAACGCGTCACAGATACAGATATGTGGCAATAAAGAAATATTTGCAAGAGTGAGTTCCGGTCCTTTACTACTACTATTACATGGGACCAGGGGAGCACCCAGGAATTTTGTCTAGGGGGGGTCCGAAAGGCAAAAAAATGTGGCATGTGTAGTGTGCTGTGCTAATTCAATTTTTCAAAGCCCCCTTTATATTTAAAACTGCAGGGACGGGGGGTGTAGCGTGTTGCGCTGATTCTTTTACTTGGCGATTCTAAAAGCTCTGCAGGAAAAGAACAATGCGGCGCGTGAAGCAATTGTTTTGGGCCCCGCCCATTATTAAAAGCCCCTCCTACATATAATAGGCCACTCCCAACAAACACTGTACAGCTGACATTTTATAGTTGCGGCCTGTCTCTACACATCATACTGAGAGAGGGGGGGTCTGTCCTGGCTGCACTGCCTGCTTCACATCATACAATAGACAGCCGGCTGCAGCCAGGAAGCTCCTCCTCCGCTCTCCTCCCTCCCCCGATCCTGCTCAAGGCCTGTGGTTCCCCCCACCATCTGCCTGCTGCCCCCTTTGGCTGTCCTCACCCAGCTCTGAATCCTCCTTCTGCAAATGGCAAGGGAGGAGCCGGAGCATCTCCTCTCCTACATAGCGCCCCCTACCTCTTACATCCAGTGATGTCACCTTTGTTGTAGATGTTCTCTTTCCTCATCTTCTCCATTCAGACCAGACCACCATGATGATTTTTCAGCCATCTCCCATCTCTGCAGAGGTTAACACACAGACATTAGTTTCCCACATTTCCATCATCTTCACATCTTCTGAACCCCCTTTCCTGCCACCCCCAATACTGTGCCCCCAATACTATACTGCTGAAACAGTCCCCCTGGAAATACTACTACCACACAGATAGTGCCCGCTGTGCCCCCAATACTATACTGCAGAAACAGTCCCCCTGGAAATACTGCTACCACACAGATAGTGCCCCAATACTGTGCCCGCTGTGCCCCCAATACTATACTGCAGAAACAGCCCCCCTGGAAATACTGCTACCACACAGATAGTGCCCCCTTCAACAATTATTGGCACACAGTTCTCTAAAAAAATAACTGCGCCCAGACACTAATAGTATAAAGATAATGTCCCCCAAAAATGATTGTACCCCCGCTTAGTACCCGCTGTTAAGCTAATGTCCCCATAATGTATACCAGTATAAAATACCCCTATATAGTGCCCCAGTAAATGCCCTCATAGTGCTCCTCTCCCCTTCCCCATAGTGTCGCCCATAATATGCCAGTAAAAAATGCCCCTTCTAAGTGCCACCATATGCCCCAATAGTGCTCCTTTCCCCCATAGTGCCTACCATAATGTGCCAGTAAAAAAAAATGCCCCCTTAGTGCCACCAGATGCAATAATGCCCCCATAATGTGCCAATAAGAATAAAGAACCCTTTAGAGCCCCCACTTCCCCTTAGTGCCCCCAAATAATGCCCCTATAGTGCCACCAGATGCCCCATAGTGCCATTCTCCCCTATAGTGTCCCCCATAATGTGTAAAAAAAAAAAGCCCCTTTAGAGCCCCCATAGTGCTCCTCTCCCCCATGGTGCCCCCCATAGTGCCGTTCTCCCCTTTAGTGCCCCCCATAGTGCCGTTCTCCCCTTTTTTTGTGCCCCCATAGTGCAGTTCTCCCCTTTTATAGTGCCCCCATAGTGCAGTTCTCCCCTTTTATAGTGCCCCACATAGTGCAGTTCTCCCCTTTTATAGTGCCCCCCATAGTGCAGTTCTCCCCTTTTATAGTGCCCCCCATAGTGCAGTTCTCCCCTTTTATAGTGCCCCCCATAGTGCCGTTCTCCCCTTTACTGCCCCCCATAGTGCCGTTCTCCCCTTTACTGCCCCCATAGTGCCGTTCTCCCCTTTACTGCCCCCCATAGTGCCGTTCTCCCCTTTACTGACCCCCATAGTGCCGTTCTCCCCTTTACTGCCCCCATAGTGCCGTTCTCCCCTTTACTGCCCCCCATAGTGCCGTTCTCCCCTTTACTGCCCCCCATAGTGCCATTCTCCCCTTTAGTGCCCCATAGTGCAGTTCTCCCCTTTAGTGCCCCCCATAGTGCAGTTCTCCCCTTTAGTGCCCCCATAGTGCAGTTCTCCCCTTTTTTTGTGCCCCCATAGTGCAGTTCTCCCCTTTTTTTGTGCCCCCATAGTGCAGTTCTCCCCTTTTATAGTGCCCCCCATAGTGCAGTTCTCCCCTTTTAAAGTGCCCCCCATAGTGCAGTTCTCCCCTTTTATAGTGCCCCCCATAGTGCAGTTCTCCCTTTTTATAGTGCCCCCATAGTGCAGTTCTCCCCTTTTATAGTGCCCCCCATAGTGCAGTTCTCCCCTTTTATAGTGCCCCCATAGTGCAGTTCTCCCCTTTTATAGTGCCCCCCATAGTGCAGTTCTCCCCTTTTATAGTGCCCCCCATAGTGCAGTTCTCCCCTTTTTTAGTGCCCCCATAGTGCAGTTCTCCCCTTTTATAGTGCCCCCCCATAGTGCAGTTCTCCCCTTTTTTAGTGCCCCCATAGTGCAGTTCTCCCCTTTTATAGTGCCCCCCATAGTGCAGTTCTCCCCTTTTATAGTGCCCCCCATAGTGCAGTTCTCCCCTTTTATAGTGCCCCCCATAGTGCAGTTCTCCCCTTTTATAGTGCCCCCCATAGTGCAGTTCTCCCCTTTTATAGTGCCCCATAGTGCAGTTCTCCCCTTTTATAGTGCCCCCCATAGTGCAGTTCTCCCCTTTTATAGTGCCCCCCATAGTGCAGTTCTCCCCTTTTATAGTGCCCCCCATAGTGCAGTTCTCCCCTTTTTTAGTGCCCCCATAGTGCAGTTCTCCCCTTTTATAGTGCCCCCCCATAGTGCAGTTCTCCCCTTTTTTAGTGCCCCCATAGTGCAGTTCTCCCCTTTTATAGTGCCCCCCCATAGTGCAGTTCTCCCCTTTTTTTAGTGCCCCCATAGTGCAGTTCTCCCCTTTTATAGTGCCCCCCATAGTGCAGTTCTCCCCTTTTATAGTGCCCCCCATAGTGCAGTTCTCCCCTTTTATAGTGCCCCCATAGTGCCAGCTCCCCCCTCAAAAAAAAAAAAAATACACCGATACTTACCAGCAGCAATGCGATGCAGCCTCTTCCGGCCCGTGTCCCTGCTGTGTGCTGCCCGGCTCAGGCAGCGCGATGATGACGTCATCGCGCCGCCAGAGCCGGCCTCTGATAGGCTGCAGGCATTAGTGCCTGCGGCCTATCAGAAGAACAGGGGAGGGACACACCTCTCCCTCCCCTGCCGCAGCACAGATATGGAGATGAGCGCTTCCACAATGGAAGCGCTCATCTCCTACTGCCCCCGCCGCCGCCGCTACAATTACATCCAGGGCCGCGCCGCCTGTGGTGATCGGCGGTGCGGCCCTGAAGGATAAAAATTTTTTTTTTTCCTAACACTCCGTTATGTCTCAGCCTGGCATGGCGCCTTTCTTTTTCGCAATGATGCACATAGTGCTGAATTGCACATGACTGTATCTAGTTTGCAGTCCGCAACATATGGATACCATCCATGTTGCATCCGCATATTTTGCGGACAAGTATAGAACATGTTCTAGCTTTTTGCGGAAACAGACATAAGGATGCAGAAATCACATGGATCATCCGCGTGCTTTTCGCATCCGTTTGTCCATTTTCCCAAAAGTTAGCATATGTCTGCAAAATGCGCACTCAATACGGCTTGATGCATCCGTCAATAAAATATGGATGGCACGACGACCGCAAAACAGATACGATCAAGTGCATGGGGACTAAGAAGCAATTGCCTGGAGAATGGGGGCTTCCTTCAAGTTGGTTGCAGATGTTCTCCGCAGGAAAAGGTAGTCAGGACTCCCTTTTTCTTCCTTCAGTTTTCTGATGCTTCATCTGCCCCCAGAAGAAATCTTGCCGTCCAGTGTTTATTGCCATAGGGAGATAAGCGGCTGCCAGAAACCGCTGGATCCACCTCTCTCTCCCCAAATGGTAGACATCAGTGTGCAGTTGAGTTGCTCCCATACTGGGGTGAGGGCCACCATCAGTTGTTTTTGCCTTCAACAGCCTTAAAGGGGTTGTCCATCTTCAGATTGACGACTTAGGATCAGATCGGTGGGGGTCCAAAACCCAGCGCCCCCACCAATATGCTCTGGTGATGTAGCAGTGGAGGGAAGCAGAAGGCTCCACCCGGTGGAGGACATGCCGGGGGACCATTCACTTGAATGCTGCAGTACGCCGGCTACTACACGGTGGATGGGGCCTTCTGCTTCTGGTTGAGTCAACTGTTATGTTTATGGTTCCAGTGATTGATCAGGGATGGACTCCCAACAATCTTATATACCTATCGGGAAGATAGGTCATCAGTATCCAAAAGCTGGACAACCCCTTTCCTTCACTGGGCCTCCTGTTTCCATGAAAAGTGCTGGCGATCAGGTCATAAGGGGCCAAGTGGGTGACAGAGGAAGCCTCCACCTGCTGTCTAACTACTGAGATGGCTGAACCCTGTCCATAAATCCTCTGTATACATCAAGATCCGCCAAGGGGAGGCACTACGGCGTTCTGTATGACATGTGCCACGAGCCCCGGAGGAGTGGAAAGGAGGACGGGAGTGGTAGTGGCTATGGCAGCAATAATCATTCACGGTGGGTATTCTCACATTGCTGCTTCCTAGCAACAGGCAGTGATAGGAGGGCACACCCTTTTTTCCCCTCAGGTCACATCCTGATGCTGGGGCCCCTGCTTGATGGTAGGTGGGGTGGCCCTTGGTGTTATGAGTGTTTTACAGGTGCAAAGCAGGAGATGTCGGTGTTGTGGCCGGCGTGTGGTGCAAGAGTCAGCAACCAGGCCGATTGTAGATGTACTACAACTCAGAATGGGAGTTGTAGTACATCCAACGATATCAAGGCAAGTTATAGTGAAGCCTCTTTCCAATAGCTATACATAGGCAAATGGCAGCAATGATAATAGTAGGAGTAGTAGTCCCTGAGCTCCTTCTAAAAACTTTGCAACCTTTCCAAGATGATCACAGGCGTGCAAAACTCTCAAAAATAAGTACTGCAGTTCCCACAGAGGGGTGCAAATCGCCAACCCGTTATATAAGTGTGCGAGGTGCGACATAAACAGCGAATATCTCACTGGCACGCGCGGCCTTGTTATCCTGGATGGCCTATGAATGTAGGCCATGAATGTCTTTCTCTCAACAGGAATGATGTTTATCCTGGAGCTAAACTAGGATCAGCGGCAGAGCTAAACCTGAAGTGGCTGATGCAATCCACACTAGAAAGCTCCTCCCTCAGAGGGGAAAGCTAATTCCCTCTGCTGAGGCAATGCATAATTAACTAAACAGTGCCACCTAAAGAAAGCTTTTGAACAGACTAAATACCATCAAATCAAGAACAATGTGCAAGTACCACCTTCTTGAGTACTTCAAATGGCATGTTATTGACCTAGATTAAACATTCAGGTGTCTCTGATGTGGCAGAATCTTTCTTCCACCCCGCTCTTAGGTCCAGTGATCCCGTCAGCCATACTCCGCTACGTCTTGCTCCTTTGAGGCCTACAGGACCCACTCGTGGGGTCAGGAGCCTCTAACTAACAGGCCTCTCGGTGAGTGAAGGAGTCCTCGCCGTCCCTAGGTGGCCCTCTTACCGGCGTGTCATGGTGTTGTAGATGACGAGGGGATAAGAATGGAGAAGAGCCGCAGGAAATTTCCAGGTGATAAAGTTCAGCCACTCTGTCAACAGCCAGGAAATGAAGGAGCGGAGGGAGAAATGAAGATTTATGGAGGAGCTGAGCGGGTATTATGTGCGCGCTATTGATTTAAGGCGATTGCCACAGTCCAGATAGCTGCCTACTTGTTTGGGCCCATCCCTGACAAAAGCACTTTCTCATCTTTTGACAAAACCTGGTCGCCATGGCGACGGTGCGCTGGTACGAAAGGCTGAGATGCCTCTCGATAAGGGAGGTATAATGGAGGCCTCTCAGCAAAGTTCACGGATCGGTTTTGTTCTCATTTCCTCTTCATTCCGCGTATTCTTTCTGTGTTTTTTTCTTATTCTCCGAGACGTCTGCGCCATTAATAGTAAGAGCCGGACTGATTGCTTCTCCCAAAGAATACCAGGCAGCACGCTGTATCTAAGCTTATCATGTGCGATACTGTCTGCTGAGCTGCTGTATCTAAGCTTATCATGTGCGATAGTGTCTGCTGAGCTGCTGTATCTAAGCTTATCATGTGCGATGCTGTCTGCTGAGCTGCTGTATCTAAGCTTATCATGTGCGATACTGTCTGCTGAGCTGCTGTATCTAAGCTTATCATGTGCAATACTGTCTGCTGAGCTGCTGTATCTAAGCTTATCATGTGCGATACTGTCTGCTGAGCTGCTGTATCTAAGCTTATCATGGGTGATACTGTCTGCTGAGCTGCTGTATCTAAGCTTATCCTTTGTGATACTGTCTGCTGAGCTGCTGTATCTAAGCTTATTACGTGAGATACTGTCTGCTGAGCTGCTGTATCTAAGCTTATTATGTGCGATACTGTCTGCTGAGCTGCTGTATCTAAGCTTATCATGTGCAATACTGTCTGCTGAGCTGCTGTATCTAAGCTTATCATGGTTGATACTGTCTGCTGAGCTGCTGTATCTAAGCTTATCATGGGTGATACTGTCTGCTGAGCTGCTGTATCTAAGCTTATCATGTGCAATACTGTCTGCTGAGCTGTGTATCCAATCAGGTGTGACGCTTGTTGTAAGGCAAGTTTTGTTTTTGGGGAGTTTTTCACAGTTTTGGACTGAGCAGGATTCCTACATCCTCAGTATCCGTAACGTGCGGCATTGTGGATCTGCTCCGTTTTTGTGCTGCGCCACAGCCCTAGTGTGCGACTAGTGCCTCAGCTGCCGAGATAAAAACTGCTAAGTGACAATTTCAGCTCTGCTACATGTATGCCCCTATAGACCGCTGCCTACGAGAAACATAAAAACAAGCGCTCTTGAACAGGTCTCGTCTCCGGAGAGTTCAAGGAGTGCGATTTACTTTCCCTGAAAACACATAATGGCGCAATAGCTAACCAGGACGGAGAGAATGCGAGAAAACGGAGGAACCCCGCCTCGAACACTGCAGCGCTACAGCTGAGAAAAACATACCAAAAACCTGCAAATCTGTCTATAAAGACCTGGTTCGGGGACACTCTCAATATTTAATATGCAGAGTATTATAACACTGGATACATTGCTGGAATCAAGAGGCAATAATTCAGTAATCGGCATTCAGCAATGACAAATTCAGCTCTGCTACATAGCCATGATTTGGGGATTTTGTGTGAGGTTCTTCGCAGCCATGCAGAGTGCCGCCTGTATGCTGTGTATGGAGCATGTGCAGACAAGGATGTGGCTATAGGGGGTGCAGAGGTAGCAGTCAAGACACCAGTATGGGCTCTTCACAGTCCATTCACAGACTACAGGCTGCCAGAAACATGTCTCAGACATTTGCTGATGTAGCAGAGCTGCCCAGCACTTTTATTGGAATTGCTCCCAGCAAACTGTCCAAGGAAACTATCACATTATATTAGGCAGTTGCTCTCAGTGCAATTCCACAATGCAAGTGGTTGCTGTAAAACAGACATGAAATCTAACGCTATGGAATTGCTTTATAAGCAGTTTTCCAATGTAATATTATCTTTGCTCAAAAAGGATGATTTTTTCATAGGGTTTATTTACTATGAAGCAATAGTTGTGTCTGACTACATAGCCGCAGCTATAGGACACTGCACCTCCCCGCCGCCCACATAGCTTCACCTGCTTTACCGCCATGTAAATAAACTACAGGTTATACCGTGGCGGAAACGGACTCTGGGGCCACAGATAACAGGCGAGATATCACAGTCCTCCCACTACCCATAAGATGTGTCTCCAGAGCTAGTGAGAAATTCACATCCATACGTATGAACACAAAGATAGATGATAGATATTTATCTTACTCACTTACATATTCCGCAGCGTTGTACAGACATCACTCGCTGTCCCCAGAGGAGCTCACAATCTAAGATCCCTATCAGTATGGAAGGAAAATGGAGTAGATAGAATGGATAGATAGATAGATAGATAGATATGAATGGATACAGTTGCAAGAAAAAGTATGTGAACCCTTTGGAATGATATGGATTTCTGCACAAATTGGTCATAAAATGTGATCTGATCTTCATCTAAGTCACAACAATAGACAATCACAGTCTGCTTAAACTAATAACACACAAAGAATTAAATGTTACCATGTTTTTATTGAACACACCATGTAAACATTCACAGTGCAGGTGGAAAAAGTATGTGAACCCCTAGACTAATGACATCTCCAAGAGCTAATTGGAGTGAGGTGTCAGCCAACTGGAGTCCAATCAATGAGATGAGATTGGAGGTGTTGGTTACAGCTGCCCTGCCCTATAAAAAACACACCAGTTCTGGGTTTGCTTTTCACAAGAAGCATTGCCTGATGTGAATGATGCCTCGCACAAAAGAGCTCTCAGAAGACCTACGATTAAGAATTGTTGACTTGCATAAAGCTGGAAAGGGTTATAAAAGTATCTCCAAAAGCCTTGCTGTTCATCAGTCCACGGTAAGACAAATTGTCTATAAATGGAGAAAGTTCAGCACTGCTGCTACTCTCCCTAGGAGTGGCCGTCCTGTAAAGATGACTGCAAGAGCACAGCGCAGACTGCTCAATGAGGTGAAGAAGAATCCTAGAGTGTCAGCTAAAGACTTACAAAAGTCTCTGGCATATGCTGACATCCCTGTTAGCGAATCTACGATACGTAAACCACTAAACAAGAATGGATTTCATGGGAGGATACCACAGAGGAAGCCACTGCTGTCCAAAAAAACATTGCTGCACGTTTACAGTTTGCACAAGAGCATCTGGATGTTCCACAGCAGTACTGGCAAAATATTCTGTGGACAGATGAAACCAAAGTTGAGTTGTTTGGAAGAAACACACAACACTATGTGTGGAGAAAAAGAGGCACAGCACACCAACATCAAAACCTCATCCCAACTGTGAAGTATGGTGGTGGGGGCATCATGGTTTGGGGCTGCTTTGCTGCGTCAGGGCCTGGACGGATTGCTATCATCGAAGGAAAAATGAATTCCCAAGTTTATCAAGACATTTTGCAGGAGAACTTAAGGCCATCTGTCCACCAGCTGAAGCTCAACAGAAGATGGGTGTTGCAACAGGACAACGACCCAAAGCATAGAAGTAATCAACAACAGAATGGCTTAAACAGAAGAAAATACTCCTTCTGGAGTGGCCCAGTCAGAGTCCTGACCTCAACCCGATTGAGATGCTGTGGCATGACCTCAAGAAAGCGATTCACACCAGACATCCCAAGAATATTGCTGAACTGAAACAGTTCTGTAAAGAGGAAATGGTCAAGAATTACTCCTGACCGTTGTGCACGTCTGATCTGCAACTACAGGAAACGTTTGGTGGAAGTTATTGCTGCCAAAGGAGGTTCAACCAGTTATTAAATCCAAGGGTTCACATACTTTTCTCCACCTGCACTGTGAATGTTTACATGGTGTGTTCAATAAAAACATGGTAACATTACACTCTTTGTGTGTTATAGGTTTAAGCCGACTGTGATTGTCTATTGTTGTGACTTAGATGAAGATCAGATCACATTTTATGACCAATTTGTGCAGAAATCCATATCATTCCAAAGGGTTCACATACTTTTTATTGCAACTGTACATAGATAAATGTTATGACTAATGTAACAAATGAAAATCAGACATCATACAGCACATGGCAATCTCCTTCCAACAAAGCTAGAACCGGCCCTGTACCTCACATGGATCCAGAGATCTCCCCATTCATTGTGCTGGATTTCTATCAAGCTGACAGCTCAGGGGGGCGTGTCCTTTCTGCTGCTGCTCTCTCCCTATCACAACTCAGAAGGCAGTACAAGGATGAAACTGAGCATGTGCGGCCATCTCAGTGAGCAGGACAAAGAAATAAGAAAAAAGAACAAACAGCAGGTGGCACTATACAGATACATTGTATTGAATAACTCAGCGGCTATGCTACATTTTTTAATGACATGCAATTACAAAAGTATTCAGATTCAGGTGCTGGTTTGAAAACTGTAGAATATTTTCCGTGGGACAACCCCTTTAAATATGTTATGATACAAGAACAAAAGTCTCACTTTACTAAATGCAATTAGCAATAGTACTTCCAGCAGTAGTTTGTGCACACTGCAGTTTCTCTCCCCAGATGAGTTATGGTCGCAGATGATGGCCCTCTGATTATACTAGCCGGGAAAAGTCTCCCTCTCCTGATGTATCTAACAGCAATAAGCTGGCACTTGTGGCTATAGGTGTCCACTTTTGAAATGCAGGCTTTTCAGTGTGCCTGCCCCGAACTGTGGTGATGGGTGTCTTAACATGTTTCCCCTCACCTGCAGCAGAGTCTGATTAGCTGTATTGCTGATCATTCTGCTGACTGTAAACGCTGTAGCTTGCAGAACTCCTGTGGCCTAGGACCCTGCAGTCTCTCTGGAGCAGTGGTCCTCACAGATGAGCTGGATCTCTAGTCCCTAAGACCCTTGGAGTGGGAGCAGATGGATGTACTCCCTCACTTCAGGCTTGCCTAGCTAACTCACCCTCCTGAGTGGGGAAGGGGGGATGAGTGGTTAACTGCATTCTAAGTGCCACCCATTCGCCATCTGCTGGTGTAACAGTGCATAGCATGTCAAAAACATTACAAACCCAAACTTTGCAAGTATCCAGGTCTGGGGTGCTGCAAATGGGTAGACAGTTCGGGAGATCCCAGGAGAATTAATTAGGTCATGAGTCCTTTACCAATCCCTAGAACCATTATATAATTAGTTTGGGTTGCACCACTCACTCCGATGTCCAGTAGTGAGACCCCCACCCCACCTATTACAGAGTTGGGGCATATGCCTTTAAGGTCCATAGTTGTAATGCCCCTTTAAGAAGTAATGTGAGCGACTAAGGAGCTGTGGACACAATGGTCAGTCCCCTCTGTAGGTAGGTACCTGGGAGCTGTACGTTATATATAGTCTGCGTCCTGATGCCGTGGGCGGAGCATAGTATCGGCGGCAGTGACGGCTTTTAATTAGTTAATCACTATTTTAATTCATAGTAAATGAAGCAGAAGATTTAAGGAGAAGCTTCTACTCCAGAGACTCCCTGACCAAGCAGCTGACCGACCTGGAAGACAAATGACTCCGCAGGCCACCAAAAACAGCAAGGAAACTCGCCCAGGAGCCTATTACAAGAAACGGCGGGAGGCGCAGAGAGCCTTAAAGGCACGGCGTTGTCTTAATCAAGCAAAAGATGCAATAAAGTCACTAGTCAGGTAGTAATTGCGCCCGCTGCGTTATCGTCATCCAGGTAATTAAACATTATGTATTCGCAGAGCGGCGAATCACTTACATTCTGGATTTTAAAGGTTAATAAACCTCATAAAACTCATATTCAAAGTCTACGAGCAGGAATGTGGCGTAATGTGTGCGGTTATTAGAGCCGATGTATAATCTTCTCTGTGTGACATTGTATCGCTCTAGATTGCTTCTCTCCTAGTCATAATGATGCCGAAACTATCTAAATACTATCTCATCTCCTGATTTTGTAATCTCTGCAAGTCCCAGGTACAGAGACTGGAATCCAAATGACTTGTGCAGCTGCCATTGTGTCACTTAAAGGGGAAGTCCTCCTAAATTAGGGGTCTGCTTTACATGACTTATTCTTGTTGGAAAATAAGTTAACCATGGTAATCAGCTGTAATAACAGAAGCCAGCAGAGATACTGGACTTTTCCATTCTTTAAGTAGGCAGCATTGCGACTGCCTCAACTTCCAGCTCCTGCACCTCGATGGCTTGATCAATGACACGACACAATGCACGCTCCAGAAAGAAGGCGTAAGGTACGATGTCACTGATGGCGCCCTGGCTGCGACTGACCAGTTTGGTGATTTCATCGAACGGCCGCAGAAGTCTGCATGCGTTGCGCATGAGCAGCCACTGGCGCGGTGAAAAGAAACCAAGCTCTCTAGAACCTGTCCTGGCACGTTGCTGCTGGAGCAGCCTACCAAGCATATACAAGGTGGAGTTCCAGCGCGTCGGGCTGTCACAAATCAGACGTCTGACGGGCAGGTGGTGTCACCGCTGAACGTCAGCAAGGCAAGCCATGGCCGTGTAAGATCTTTTAAAATGGCCAGAGATTTTCCTGGCCTGCCGCAAGACATCCTGGACCCCGGGGTATTTGGCAACGAATCGCTGCACGACTAAGTTCAGGACGTGTGCCATGCACGGCACGTGTGTCATTTTGCCCTGTTTCAGCGTGCTCAGCAGATTGGCACCGTTGTCGCACACAACTTTACCAACTGTCAAATTGAGCGGGGTTAGCCACTGATCGGCCTGTGACCGCAGAGCTGAAAGCAGTGCAGGACCGGTGTGGCTCTTGGCTTCCAGGCACAACAGCCGCAGCACAGCATGGCAACGTCTCACCTGGCACGTCGAATAGGTTCTGGGGAGCTTGGGGGGTGCAGCGGAAGAGGCGGTAGCAGTGGAAAAGGAGGAGTCAGCTGAGGAGGAGACGGAGGATGGAGTAGGAGGAGGCAGGCCTGCTTGCAATCCGTGGCGGTAATACCAAATACAAACGGGTGCCACAGGTTACATGCTTGACGGCCGTCAGAAGGTTTACCCAGTGGGTAGTAAAAGTTACGTACCTTCCCTGCTCGTGTTTTCTAGACCACGTGTCTGTGGTCAGATGTATCTTGGCACCAACACTGAGTGCCAGAGATATATTCACTTGCCGCTGAACGTGGCCATATAGCTCTGGGATGCCCTTCTGGGAGAAATATTTCCTTCTGGGGACCTTTGCGGTGTGCCAATGGCCACAAATTTTCTAAAGGCCTCTGAGTCCACCAGTTTATATGGCAGTAGTTGGTGGGCTAGCAGTTCCGACAAACCAGTGGTCAGCCGTTGGGCAAGAGGGTTATCCGCCATCATTGACTTTTTACGCTCGAACATTTGGGCCACGGAAGCCTGCCTTCTGCCAGATGAACGCGACAACGGCACGGTGGAGTGGAGGACAAATGGGAGGAGAGAGGAGAAGGAGAAGAGACAGGACGTGGAGCTCTGGGAGTGTGGCTTTGTGGGTTTTGACGGCGTTGCTCCCACTGGGCTTGGTGATGGGAGGCCAGGTGCCTTGTTAAGGCGGTCGTGCCTAGGTGAGTGTTGGGCTTACCGCGACTTATGTGTTGACAGCACAGGCTGCAGATGGCAACACTTTTGTCAGCAGCTGACACGTTAAAAAAAGCCCACAATGCGGAGCCATGTGCCGGCGTCCTGGGAGTGCCAGAAGAGACCATGCATGGTGGATAGCTCGCTCCAGATACATTTGCAGTCTGCTTTTTGCCTCCTGTGCCCTGCGAGCTCTGCCTGCTTCTCCTCCTTCTCCTCCCTGTCTGCTGCTCCGTCTCTCCCTGTGATCTCCCCTCCTCTTCCTCTCTTGTAGGCACCCATGTGATGTCCATTGGCACGTCATCATTGTCACCTTTACCACCACTGACATTTGAGATCTCAGAGTAGGTAGCAACAGCAGGGACCTCCCTCCTTGGGCTGATATGGGTACTGTAGTCAGACCGCTAGGTGGCGGCCGTTGCTACCTCCTCTTCCTCATCCGATGTCAAGAATGGCTGCGCATCGGTAAGGTCTGGGAATGGATGGGAAAATAATTCCTCGAGTGGAGGGGCTATGGTGGTGGTAGTGGTGTCTTTGGAGGTGCACACAGCAGAGAGTGAAGAGGTTGCAGATACAGAGGATAAGTAGAGTGCAGAAGCGGAAAGCTGAATGAGCCACTCAATGAACTCTGGTGCGTCCTTTGAAGTAATCGCACACGCCTTTTCCAACTTCCTACTTAGGCTCCGGCCTGGTGCACCTGCCTGACCCCTACCATCACTGGGGAACGGCCTGCCTCTTCCTCTGCCTGTCATTTTCAAAAGGTCCCTGTGCCTAAGTCCCTAGAGAAGAGCAGTATTTGTGGAAGCATGTATATCGCAGGCCCCAATCAATATTTGGTGGAAACAGGTATATCAAACCCCTTCATCAGTATTTTGTGGAAACATATATATCGCAGGCCCCAATCAATATTTGGTGGAAACAGGTATATCAAAGCCCTTCATCAGTATTTTGTGGAAGTAGGTATCTCGCAGGCCTCAATCAATATTTTGTGGAAGCAGGTATATCAAACCCCTTAATCAGTATTTTGTGGAAGTGGGTATATCAATCCCCTCAATCAGTATTTCGTGGAAGCAGGTATATCAATCCCCTTAATTAGTATTTTGTGGAAGTGGGTATATCAATCCCCTTAATCAGTATTTTGTGGAAGCAGGTATCTCGCAGGCCTCAATCAATATTTTGTGGAAGCAGGTATATTAATCCCCTTAATCAATATTTTGTGGAAGTGGGTATATCAATCCCCTTAATCAGTATTTTGTGGAAGCAGGTATATCGCAGACCTCAATCAGTATTTTGTGGAAGCAGATATATCAATCCCCTTAATTAGTATTTTGTGGAAGCAGGTATATCGCAGGTCTCAATCAATATTTTGTGGAAGCAGGTATATCAAACCCCTTAATCGGTATTTTGTGGAAGCAGGTATATCGCAGGCCTCAATCAATATTTGGTGGAAGCGGGTATATCAAACCCCTTCCTTAATCAGTATTTTGTGGAAGCAGGTATATCGCAGGCCTCAATCAATATTTTGTGGAAGCAGGTATATCAAACCACTTAATCAGTATTTTGTGGAAGTAGGTATCTTGCAGGCCTCAATCAATATTTGGTGGAAGCAGGTATAGCAATCCCCTTAATCAGTATTTTGTGGAAGCAGGTATATCGCAGGCCTCAATCAATATTTAGTGGAAACAGGTATATCAAACCCCCTAATCAGTATTTTGTGGAAGCAGATATATCAATCACCTTAATTAGTATTTTGTGGAAGCAGGTATATCGCAGGTCTTAATCAATATTTGGTGGAAGCAGGTATATCAATCCCCTTAATCGGTATTTTGTGGAAGCAGGTATATTGCAGGCCTCAATCAATATTTGGTCGAAATAGGTATATAAATCCCCTTAATCAGCATTTTGTGGAAGCAGGTATATCGCAGCCCTCAATCAGTATTTTGTGGAAGCAGTTATCTCGAAGACCTAAATCAATATTTGGTGGAAGCAGGTATATCAATCCCCTTAATCAGTATTTTGTGGAAGCAGGCATATCGCAGCCCTCAATCTGTATTTTGTGGAAGTAGATATATCAATCCCCTTAATCAGTATTTTGTGGAAGCGGGTATATTGGAGGCCTCAATCAATATTTGGTGGAAGCAGTTATATCAAAGCCCTTAATCAGTATTTTGTGGAAGCAGGTATATCGTACCCCATAATCAATATTTGGTGGAAGTATGTATATTGAACCCCTTAATCTGTATTTTGCGGTAGCAGGTATATCACACCCCTCAATTATTTTTTTCCCACAACAGTTATATCACATCACCCTGTTTATTTGGGGCAGCCCTCAATCAGTATTTTGTGGAAGAAGGTATATCGCACCCCTCAACCAGTATTTTTTGGGGCAACAGGTACAGTATATCACAGCCGTTGCAAATAGTTCTTCAAAAAAGCACTTGTCCCTCTATATAGCTGCGGTATCACAGCAGAACACAACTGCTGTACAATACAAATGCACTATATACTTTCTATGATAGAAAGTATATTATCGGTATATCACACCCCTCAATCATTTATATATTTTTTGGGGCAACAGGTATATCACACCCATTGCAATTAGTTATTCCAATACCGTTTGTCCTCCTGTATAGCTGCAGTATCGCCACAGAACCGGACACAACTGCTGCACAATACAAATGCACTATAATATACTTTCTATGTTAGAAAGTATATTATAAGTACGGTATATCACACCTGTCAGTATATCACACCTATCAATAACACACCTATTCCAGTTCTTGAAAGGACTTTCGTGGCCCTATTAGCTAGCGTTTGGTGTCCCTAACAGCCTGTGCCTGCTCCACAAAGCAACCTCTCCCTACACTGGCAAAACACAGAATGTAAAATGGCTACCAGATCGGGTTCTGTGATAGGATGAGGGTGTGTCCATGTGCTGAAACGTCTCAATTGGCTGTCCTGTCCCACCTGATGGATGTGTCATGGGTCAAAAGAATATGGCGCCAGCAGACATCGCCATATGTTCGCATGTTCGGCGAATCCCGAACGTGCAACGTTTACCGCGAAACGACCGGCCATCTCTAGTCAGAAGTCTAGCTAGCAAAGTGGGGGAGCTGGAGGCTATGGTACTAGAAGAACACATAGATGTAGTTGGTGTGGCTGAGACATGGTTGGACTCTTCACATGACTGGGCTGTTAATATTCAGGGTTTTACACTATTAAGGAAAGACAGGGTCAATAGAAAAGGCAGTGGCTTGTACCTGTATGTGAGGAGTGATCTGAAGACAAGTGTGAAAGAGGCAATTATGGGTGAGGATGGTGAGGATGTGGAAACCTTATGGGTGGAAGTATAAAAGGATATAAACACTGAAAAAATTATACTTTGTGTAATCTATAAATCCCTCATTTCCCCCAACATCACAGAGGAGATAGAAGCTCAACTGTATAACCAAATAGAGTGGCTACACAGGCTGGCACAGTGGTCATAATGGGAGATTTTAACTTCCCAGACATTGACTAGGGTCATGGTTCTGCCTCAGCCGCAAAGGGGAGAAGATTCCTCAACTTGCTGCAGGACCACTTTATGGGCCAGTTTGTAGAAGCTCCCACTTGGGGCAATGCTCTGTTGGATCTGGTAATTTCTAATGATGCAAAGCTTGTTGGAAATATTACTGTTCGAGAAACACTAGGTAATAGTGACTACAATATAATTATATTCCCCCTAAACTATAAGAAGCAAACTCTGTCAGGCAGAGCAAAGACACAGAATTTTAAAAAGGCTAATTTTCCCAGGTTGAGGGCAGCATTTCAGGGCATAGACTGGGAGCAGCTACTGTCACATAATAATACTAAGCATAAATAGGAGAGCTTTAAATCCAGATTGAGTAATTGCACTAAAAAATGTATTCCTTTAGGTAACAAATATAAACAGCTAAAATTAAAACACCCATGGCTTACAGCTACTATAAAAAGGGCAATAAATGACAAAAAAGGGCATTTAAAAAATTCAAATCTGAGAGGTCAGCTATAGCCTTTGAAGTTTACAAAGGGCTTAAAGGCAGTCTGTCACCACATTTGAGCATATTAGACTGATCAAATAGCGTTATATGTGCCACCGAGAACTTAAAAATGGTACCTTTGTTGTATCTAATGGAGTTTTCTTTCAGCCAAAAATTAACTTTTAAGATTCTGTAAATGCGCCCTCAAGTGCCCAGGGCGGCGTCTCAATCATCCGAGCCCCAGGCAGCACCTCCTCAACGGCTCATAACCCCGCCCTCCGTGTGCCTCTGCCCGCCCGTTTACTCTCCTCCTCTCTCAAATGTGGTGACAGACTCCCTTTAATCAAATCTGTAAAAAGGAGATAAAATTAGCAAAAATACAAAACAACCAGCAGGTGGCAAAAGAGAGCAAAACAAATTCCCAAAAATTCTTTAACTATATAAATGTTAAAAACCAAGATCTGAGCAGATAGGTCCCCTAAATAGTGGAAAAGGAGGGTTAGTCACTGAAGATAAGGAAAAGGCAGAGTCACTAAATGTTTTTTTTTAGCTCTGTATATACAAAAGAAGAGAAAGGAGTTGATATCTGTGGTGCTGTTCCCTGTGTTCGCCCTCTTTTCCCCATTGACCTCCACCTTGTTCTCCCATCTTTCCTCCCTGTTCCCTATTTTTATCCCATGTTCCCCCTTGTTCTTGTGTCTTTCCCCCTGTTCTCCATTATTCTCCCATCTCTTCTCCATGCTCTCCTATTTTTCTATTCTTGTTCCCCATTACTTTTCACCTTTTCTTCCCCTAGTTCCCCATTGTCCCTCATCTTTCCTCCTTATTCTCTGTTGTTTTCCCATCTCCCTCCCATTTCCCCATTGATTTCCTATGTTCTCCATACTGTTCCCCATTCTTCTCCCACTTTCCCCCATTATTGTTCTATGTCCTCTATTCCCTACTGGTCTCCTAACCCTCTGTTTCTCCATAGATTTTCCATCTTTTCTCCTCATTCCACATTTTTCTCCCATCTTTTCCCTGTGTTGCCAAATTTTCTCCCATGTCCTTCCTTTACATATTGTTTTTCCTTTTTCCCCATGTTCCCTCTTGCTCTCCTACTTTAACCCCCCTTGTCCCCATTCTCATGTGTGCTGGTAGTAATTGTGCCCGCTGCGTTATCATCATCCAGGATCTTCCCCCTGTTGCCCATTGTTCTCCAATCTTCCCCCTTGTCCCTATTGTTCTCTGATCATTTCTTCCTATTCCCCATTGTTCTCCCATTTCCTCCATTGTCCCCATTGTACTGATCCCCTCCCCATTGTCCCATTGTTCTCCCATCATTTCTTCCTATTCCCCATTGTTCTCCCATTTCCTCCATTGTCCCCATTGTTCTGACCCCCCTCCCCATTGTCCCATTGTTCTCCCATCATTTCTTCCTATTCCCCATTGTTCTCCCATTTCCTCCATTGTCCCCATTGTACTGATCCCCTCCCCATTGTCCCATTGTTCTCCCATCATTTCTTCCTATTCCCCATTGTTCTCCCATTTCCTCCATTGTCCCCATTGTTCTGACCCCCCTCCCCATTGTCCCATTGTTCTCCCATCATTTCTTCCTATTCCCCATTGTTCCCCCATGTCCTCCATTGTCCCCATTGTTCTGACCCCCCTCCCCATTGTCCCATTGTTCTCCCATCATTTCTTCCTATTCCCCATTGTTCTCCCATTTCCTCCATTGTCCCCATTGTACTGATCCCCTCCCCATTGTCCCATTGTTCTCCCATCATTTCTTCCTATTCCCCATTGTTCTCCCATTTCCTCCATTGTCCCCATTGTTCTGACCCCCCTCCCCATTGTCCCATTGTTCTCCCATCATTTCTTCCTATTCCCCATTGTTCCCCCATGTCCTCCATTGTCCCCATTGTTCTGACCCCCCTCCCCATTGTCCTATTGTTCTCCCATCATTTCTTCCTATTCCCCATTGTTTAGTAAGTCTGCAGAGTGCACCTGTCTTTGTTATTATTATATTGTTATATTGATTATCACATCCACATAATTGCTATCTTGTGTAGGATGTCTTTTGTGGTACTTGTAGTCCGCTGAGGAGCATCCTCCACTGTATGCATTTTTGCTGGGGATCGCCATTAGCAACGGGCCACAAGTGCAGGATTTGCTACCCTGTTTATATATGCGCAACTACATATGGGTTTGAGCACTTACATTTTTTCAGTTTGTTCCCCATTGTTCTCCTATTTCCTCCGTTGTCCCCATTGTTCTGACCCCCCCCAGTTCCCCATGGTACTTCCATCTTTTCCGTTCATGTCCCCATTGTTTTTCCATCTTCCCCATTTTTCTCCCATCCCCCCTCCACTCCCAATTGTTCTCCATTAGTGTTGTTCGAGCACCAAAGTGCTTGTGTGCTCGGGAAGAACACTTCTCGAGCAACTGAGCACAACGGAAGTAAATGGGAGAACCCCAGGCACCCCCTGCTCTGAAGAGGGGAGGGTGTCGGGACTCTAGTTCGGCCCTGCTCTGACTCCATATATACAGTTGCATGAAAAAGTATGTGAACCCTTTGGAATGATATGGATTTCTGCACAAATTGGTCATAAAATGTGATCTGATCTTCATCTAAGTCGCAACAATAGACAATCGCAGTCTGCTTAAACGAATAACACACAAAGAATTAGATGTTAGCATGTTTTTATTGAAAACACCATGTAAACATTCACAGTGCAGGTGGAAAAAGTATGTGAACCCCTAGACTAATGACATCTCCAAGAGCTAATTGGAGTGAGGTGTCAGCCAACTGGAGTCCAATCAATGAGATGAGATTGGAGGTGTTGGTTACAACTGCCCTGCCCTATAAAAAACACACACCAGTTCTGGGTTTGCTTTTCACAAGAAGCTTTGCCTGATGTGAATGATGCCTCGAACAAAAGAGCTCTCAGAAGACCTACAATTAAGAATTGTTGACTTGCATATGGCTGGAAAGGGTTATAAAAGTATCTCCAAAAGCCTTGCTGTTCATCAGTCAACGGTAAGACAAATTGTCTATAAATAGAGAAAGTTCAGCACTGCTGCTACTCTCCCTAGGAGTGGCCGTCCTGTAAAGATGACTGCAAGAGCACAGCGCAGACTGCTCAATGAGGTGAAGAAGAATCCTAGAGTGTCAGCTAAAGACTTACAAAAGTCTCTGGCATATGCTAACATCCCTGTTAGTGAATCTACAATACGTAAAACACTAAACAAGAATGGATTTCATGGGAGGATACCACAGAGGAAGCCACTGCTGTCCAAAAAAACATTGCTGCACGTTTACAGTTTGCACAAGAGCACCTGGATGTTCCACAGCAGTACTGGCAAAATATTCTGTGGACAGATGAAACCAAAGTTGAGTTGTTTGGAAGAAACACACAACACTATGTGTGGAGAAAAAGAGGCACAGCACACCAACATCAAAACCTCATCCCAACTGTGAAGTATGGTGGTGGGGGCATTATGGTTTGGGGCTGCTTTGCTGCGTTAGGGCCTGGACGGATTGCTATCATCGAAGGAAAAATGAATTCCCAAGTTTATCAAGACATTTTGCAGGAGAACTTAAGGCCATCTGTCCACCAGCTGAAGCTCAACAGAAGATGGGTGTTGCAACAGGACAACGAGCCAAAGCATAGAAGTAACTCAACAACAGAATGGCTTAAACAGAAGAAAATACGCCTTCTGGAGAGGCCCAGTGGTTGTCTATTGTTGTGACTTAGATGAAAATCAGATCACATTTTTATGACCAATTTGTGCAGAAATCCATATCATTCCAAAGGGTTCACATACTTTTTCTTGCAACTGTAGCTATGTCCATATATGCAGTCAGTGCTTGGGGACACCACAGTGTATTTAAATCTAATTTAGCCTGTATTTCAGAATAGTCTCTGCTGGAATTTGAACTTACAACCACTTGTATTAGAGGCAAGGCACTTAACCACTCAGCTATAATAGCTATATATCCAGTTACTTAAAAAATAAAAAATTAATTAGACTTCTACTGTACTGTACTTCTAAGAGACATTTTTGTAAGTGATTGGCTATGCAGCTATATAGTGTAGTGGTTAAAGATCTGGGCTGTGATGCAGAAGCTGTGAGTTCAAATCCTGTCACAAACTTTTTCAGAAATAAAGGCTAAACTTAATTTAAACATATATATATATATATTTTTAGCCATAATAATATTTATACACATATTATATTTAGAATATATAATATATTATAATATATGTCAATATATTATTTTAGTAATTACACATTTATTTTGTGCCATGCATTTTTTACAATTACAAAAACAATATAAAATATATAAATCAAATTTAACCTCTATTTCTGAAAAAGTTTGCGACGGATTTGAACTCACAGCTTCTGCATCATAGCCCAGAACTTTAACCACTACACTATATAGCTGCATAGCCAGCCATGAAAACAAAAAAACAAAAAAACTAAAAACATATGAGACTTCTACTGTATAGGTCTCAGTAGAAGTACAGTACAGTAAAAGTCTCATATTTTATTTTTTATTTTAGTAACTGGCTATGCAGCTATTATAGTTCTACTAATTTAAAAGGTTGTGAGTTTAAATCTCGGCAGAAACTTTTATAAAATAAATCTAAATTAGATTTAAATACACTGCGGTGTCCCCAAGCACTGACTCCATATATGGACATAGCTATATATGGAGTCAGAGCAGGGACTTCTAAGCCGCGGACTCACACTGAGGGATTCCCTCACTGTACAGCGATCTTCTGCATAGAAATGGAGGCTAAATTAGATTTAAATACACAAGCTCGAGCACACGAGGTGTTCGGCCAAACGCCGCGATGTGCCGATTATAGCGATGCTCGAGCTGAACTGCTGTTCGGCCGAGCATGCTCGCTCAACACTATTCTCCATGTTTTCCCCCTCTCTTCCCCCTTGTTCTACATGTTTTCCCCCTCTATTCCCCATTGTTCTCCCAAATCCTCCTGCTCTGTTCCCTGTAGTTCTCCCATCCCCTTCCCCTATCTTCCCCCTTGTTCTCCCATCTCTACCTCCTCTGTTTACCATTGTTCTTCATCTTTTCTCCCCTCTGTTCCCCTTTGTTCTCCTATCTCCTTCAGCCCTGTTCTCCGTTGTTCTCCCATCTCCTCCCCCTCCGTTCCCTATTGTTCTCGATCTTATCCCCCATTCCCCATTGTTCTCCATCTTTCCCCCCAATTCCCCATTTTTCTCTTGTCTCCTCCCCCTTGTTCTCCCATCTTCACCCCCTCCATTCCTCATTGCTTTCCAAGCTTTTCCCTCCGTTCCCCATTGTTCTTCATCTTTCTCTCCATTGCCCATTGCTCTCCCTTCCCTTCCTTCTTTTGCGATTTTGTGTTAATTTTCCATCTTCCCCTGTACATTGTCTGTTCATTTCACTTTATTTTCGTTGCCGTCACTCCCCCACCCCTTTTTTTCATTTACTGTCAACTCTTCCCATCCACTGAGCCCCTGACGTTCCTCTAATTGACAGACGTTTTTTAAAAGCACATTGGAAAGCGTCTGTCTTCTTAAATAGACTTCAGTCTCATCACAGACTGTAGAGTAACATTCCATTAAAGCGAATTTCTAACAGATAGAGGCCCCATTAGAACAATGCTGCCGCTTTTCGAAGGTCTCTGAATTTTTTTTATTTTTATTTAATATTTTTTCATGCTGATGATAAAAGTGTATTAACTGATGATATTGTCGCTCAGAATGCAGCATCATGAATGTCCACCGAGTGTGAAAGTGAATTGACTGGGTAATAATTGTTTCCAGTGACATAATTATGGGTGGCCCTAGAAAGACTATGTGGTCCACTCCAAAAAATTAAACCTATGACAGTGCCCCCTACCTTATTCACTATTGAAGCTCCATCAGTAAACTAAGCAGTGCCCAGGAGCCCAACAGCTGCAGGGCCCAAAGGGCATTCATTCATCCCATACAGTTCCCAGGGACCAGGTGTGAATTTTACTTGATTTAGATTCTTTAACACTTCACTAAACTGAACTGCATCTCTTCTTCTTTAGGGTTGGGTTATGTTTGTTGCCCCTTAGTAGATAATGGGTCCCAGTGCTAGGACCCCACCTATCAGACATTTCTGATACACCCAAGTCTGTTGTTATGTTACCCCTTTAACAGTAACATAACCTTCACAATGACATCACCGATCCTTACTCAGGAGCCCAGAGACAAGGCATGGGGCAGGGGAAGCGGCCCATGGTTTTGCTGTAGGGCCTACACCACTTCCTGAAAAGTCAGCCATGACTAAATAGCAGGAGACAACTGAGTTGACAAGTAATTATCCATGCCCAAGGGACCAACAACAGTCCCTTATGGGCACTCGTAATGCCCTTGGCAAGTTCGGAGAGCAAGTTGTAGAACTAATCTTAAGTCTTTTACTTATCATGTCCCTGACTTTTGACATTGGTGACTAAAGATGGCCTTGCGGTTCACCCGGCGGTCGTTTTACGGCGAACTTTGCTCATTCACAATTTGCCAAAGGGGCGAACTTATGGCGATGTCCACTGGCTATTCTTTTACATTGTGAAGAACTTTGACCCATGACACATCCATTATGTGGTACAGGACAGCCAATTGAGACATTTTAGCACATGGACATACCCCCTACCTTATAAATAAACCAGAACTGGCCGCCATTTTCCATTCAGTCTAGGGAGAGGTTGCTGTGTGGAGTAGGGACAGGCTGTTAGGGACACTAAACGCTAGCTAATAGGGCCACAAAAGTCCTTTTAAAGACTGGTACAGGTGTGCTATCGATAGGTGTGACTTACTGAGGGGTGTAATATACTTATAATATACTTTCTAACATAGAAAGTATATAGTGCATTTGTATTGTGCAGCAGTTGTGTGCGGTTCTGCTGCGATACCGCAGCTACACAGAGTGACAAACGCTATTGGAACAAAACATTTCTAGTGGTGTGATTTACCAGTTGCCCCCCTAAAAAAACGGATTGAAGCAGGGGTGTGATATACCAATAATATACTTTCTATATAGTGCATTTGGGTAGTGCAGCATTTGTGTTATCGAATTTCAACTATTATCATTAGGGGTTTTTTCAAGAGGGGGCATTTCGTTAGCCATGTTTTTAATCCAATTTTATATTTTTAGTTCTTTTAAACATATGTATTTGACCTGTATTTGTAGTGGCCTGCAGTAAAATTGATATCCATTGACCGTGTACTATACGTCCGGCCACATAATCACTTGATCTTTTCTGTCCGGTGAATGCCTAATGTTTGGGGGCCGTACTCCAGGGGCCTACAGTAAAATCTTTATCCATTGACCGCATAATGTACCTCGAGCCACATAATCAGAATTTCAGGTAAATGCCAAATTTTTTAAGCCTGTAGTCCCGTGGCCTAAAATAAAAATTTTCTAGGCTCCAACAGGGCACATTTCAGAGAATTTCCCTTCAAGACGCATAAGGCTCCATTCACACGTCTGCAATTGTGGTCCGCATCCGTTCTGCAATTGTGCGGAACAGGTGCGGACCCATTCATTCTCTATGGGGTTGGAATGGGTGCGGACAGCACATCCACATCCGCACCTCCGGAGCGCGCCGCCGATCTTCCGGTCCTCAGCTCTGGAAAAAATAGAACATGTCCTATTCTTGTCCTCAATTGCGGACAAGAATAGGCATTTCTATGGGGTGCTGGCCGGGTGTATTGCGGATCCACAATACACTACGGACGTGTGAAAGGACCCTAAAAATGTCCCCTGATTAAGATACATATTTTTTGTGGTAATTTTTGTCATTGATCCCCCTCTAGTATATCACTGTCCATGTTGTGGGACTATTTGTGCACTTCTACTAAGTATTTTCTGGCTGCAAATATGAGCTGAAGGTTTTTCAGGTTCACCTGCCATTAAAATGAATGGGGCCCGACACAAACTTGCGGTTCGCGAACATTTGATCGCGTTTGTGAACCGTCCCAGCCGATGTTGGTCGATCACTATTGGTGACATTACAGATCCATGTCTGCGGGCCCAGAGACCAGACCAGTTCCTTCTAGCAAGTATCCTATTGTGTCCTATGGGATACCACATCGTTCTCTTGTTGATAATCAGTTAAGGTTAAGAACCAAGTTTGGCCTAAGCATTGAAGCAAATGGGAAGAGACCAAGCAACCAGCAACTGTGGGTCCCAAAGGGCATTTAGGGCCAGCTATATTTCTCAGTTGAAGTTGATATATCATGTTCTTGTAATTTCCACTGGCCATTACACTCCATGTTACAGTATATCCTATGGAGCATTTCCTTTGTGAAACGCTAAGTGATTCTATGATGTTAACGCTCTGTTCTTTCCAAAAATTCCAAAAACATTTTATCCCATGTTTCAAATATAGGATGTGATAAAAAAGCATCCATTGTTCTCCCATCTTTTCCCCATCCCCTATTGTTCTCTCATCCTTCCCCTGTTCTCCATTGTTCTCCCATCTTTCCCCTTGTTTCCCATTGTTCTCCCCTATTTTAACCCCTGTTCTCCATTTTTCTCTCATCTTTCCCCACATTTCCCACTATTCTTCCATCTTTCCCTAGTGTTCCCCATTTTTCTCCCATCCTTCCCCCTGTTCCCCCATCTTTCCCCTTATTCCCCATTGTTCGCCCATCATTTACCCCTTGTTTCCCAATGTTCTCCCATCTTTTTCCCTGTTCCTCCATATTTCCCCTGTTCCCCATTGTTCCCGTCTTCCTCCGTTCTCCATTGTTCTCCCATTTTTCCCGTTTCCCATTGTTCTCCCATCTTTCTGCCATTCCCTATTGTTCCCCTATCTTTCCCCCATTCCCCATTGTTCTCCCATATTCCCCCATTCCCCATTGTTTCCCCGTCTCCCCCCATTTCCCATTGTTCTCCCATCTTTCCCTGTTCCCCATTGTTCTCTGTCTTTCCCCTGTTCCCCATTGTTCTCCAACCTTTCCTATTGTTCTCTGTCCTTCCCCGTTCCTCATTTTTCCGCCATCTTTCCCTGTTCCCCATTGTTCTCTCATTTTTCCACATTCTCATTTTTCTGTCTTTTTCCTGTTCCCCATTATTCTAACTTCCTACCCATTCCCTATTGTTCTCCCATCTTTCCCTGTTTTCCATTGTTCTCCTATGTGGCAATAATGTTGCCCTAAAGCAGCAGAGCATAGGTTCGGAATACCGTTCTGCGCCATTCTCATCTGTCATTTGAGCTTGATGGCAGCGACCCCGAGAAGAAGTGAGGTGGGGGAACTGCTCATTTCTTTTCTTGACTTGCATGTGGTGGGAGATAACAGCTAAAGACCCAACCATGAATTGCTCCTGTGTTTATAACAGGCCAGAGGGTGTTAACGCGCTGATGTGGCTTTGAACGTTATCAGCGGGGCGCCGAGCTCAACTTCCCGTTTTTTTCTCCACCTTTTTTTTAAATAGAATTTTCAGGCAGATAAGTAGCATGCTGAGAATGTCAGGATGTCTGAAGGAGGATCCTGGGGTTCTACACAAACATTCAAAGGTGTGTAAAATAAAGAAATGTACGTGAGGTCAGTAGGCTGCAGTCAGAAGGGGGGAAATGTGTTGTGCCTGTTGCTAACGTCAAAGCAGGGGAGCAGGACTGTGATCTTAATGTGCAAAGAGCTGAACGATTTATTCTACTATTAACTCATTATTGTCAAAGATAAGCCAAACCAGAAGCTGGTCACAGCAGCACAGAGCATTTCAGGAGAGAACCTGCTGATTTTGTGGTGGGTGGGTGGCTATACAGGGCTGTGTGCAACGTATGCAGGGTCATTATGAGGGGTGTGAGACAAAAAGTGGTGGTGGGGTACGGGATGGAAAGTAGCAGAAGAAGCAGAATTTCAGAAAAAGGGTAAGGCAATCTTAAAGAGGTTGTCCAGGATTATAAAAACATGGCTGCATAATTCCAAAAACAGCGCCACTCCTGTCCACAGGTGGTGTGCAGTATTGCAGCTCAGCCCCATTCACTTTAATAGAAATGATCAAAAACAACCCACGGACAGGTGTGGAGCTGTTTTGTAAGAAGCTTGCCATATTTGTCAAATTTTTGCATAACCCCTTTAAGAGAGGCTGTCCATTCAAGATTATATTAGTGTGATTGTTTCCATGACAACACGCTGTTTTTGTGCTTAAGAAGACGGCGCAAACATACGCGCTGACGTACAGCCCGACGAAGAGCAACTAGCGCGAAACGGCTGTTGCTGTTTGGTGCACGTAGGTTGTCTGCCCCATGCCGTATGCACTTGGATTGTGACTTTACCGAATAAAGCATCAAGTTTGAATTTCACACTGGTGAGTGCCGCTTAGTATTTCTTCCTTTGAACTTATATTAGTGTGGACTGGGCTGAATATAACATGGGTGTGACGGAAATTAGACATTATTTGGTCGCAACCTCTGGTACGGTACATGCAAATGTGGTGTACACACATGTCTCTAGGGTACTTGTATCACCCTCATGTCCTGCTTAACATTTTTGCAGAATGGTGCAGGAGCATAGAGTTGAGGGTATTTTACAAGAGTTGCGGGTACTTTGCTTGAGTTGGGGTAGGTTCTTGAGTTGGGAGGTAATTTGCTTGAGTTGGGGGTACTTTACTTGAGTTGGGGGTACTTTACTTGAGTTAGGGGTACTTTCTTGAGTTGAGAGGTAATTTACTTGAGTGGGGGGGTACTTGACTTGGTACTTTCTTGAGTTGGGAGGTAATTAACTTGAGTTGGCAGGTAATTAACTTGAGTTGGGGGTACTTTCTTGAGTTGGGAGGTAATTTACTTGAGTTATGGGTACTGTCTTGAGTTGGGAGGTAATTTACTTAAGTTGGGGGTACTTTACTTAAGTTGGGGTACTTTCTTGAGTTGGAAGGTAATTTACTTGAGTTGAAAAGTAATTTACTTGAATTGGGAGGTAATTTACTTGAGTTGGGGGTACTTTACTTGAGTTTGGAGGTAACTTCCTTGAGTTGGGAGGTAATTTACTTGAGTTGAGAGGTAATTTACTTGAGTTGGGGGTGCTTTACTTGAGTTGGGACAACTTTCTTGAGTTGGGAGGTAATTTTTCATGAGTTGTGGGTACTTTACTTGAGTTAGGACAACTTTCTTGAGTTGGGAGGTAATTTACTTGAGTTGTGGGTACTTTACTTGAGTTGGGGGATACTTTCTTGAGTTGGGAGGTAATTTACTTGAGTTGGGGGTAAATTTCTTGAGTTGGGAGGCAATTTACTTGAGTTGGGAGGTAATTGTCACAGACGTTCCTGCAACAGGTGGCAGGAGATCGGTGAGACTGGCAACACGTGGTTTGATCTGACATGTTTTCCGTTTGGATCATATGACGTCTGTGTTGTTTCACACCTTCTTTCCCCAGGTGTAGCTATTATGGTCATTTAACCTTCTCTATTTATTGTTGTTTCTCCCACTATGCAATGCGGTTTATAGGTTCAGTTTTAGTTGTGGATATCTGGTGTGTGGATCTCGGCTCAGTTCCTGGTGCTGCCATAGCCACTTGAAGTTTAGTTTATTTTTCTTTCCCTTTTGTATTTTGTTTGGGTTATTTTGTGTGTTGCATTTCCCTGTCATTTGTATTAAGGCCTTAGGGAGACTCCTGTTCATCATTCCTTTTGGAGGGACAGGTTGTCTCAGTCCTGACATTAAAACCAGGGTTCTATAGGGTGAGTAAGGATACTAGGTATTCCTGTGTATGAACTCCCCTACCTGTTTATACTGGTAGTTAGTCAGGACTTTGATTAGGGTTTTACTAGGAGGTGTCTATCTCCTTTCCCTAGTTTCCTGGCTTTATTCCCTCACCCCTTTCCCTCCTATGTTCATTGTGGTGTTTCCCTCCCACACCCGAACGTGACATTAATTTACTTGACTTGGGGGTACTTGACTTGAGGGTACTTTCTTGAGTTGGGAGGTAATTTACTTGAGTTGGGAGGTAATTTACTTGAGTCGGTGGTACTTTACTTGAGTTGGGGGTACTTTACTTGAGTTGGGAGGTAATTTGTCATGGTCATATTCGTGTTTGACTGTGACGCGGTTGCCTTACAGACTCATTGCTTGTGGCAATGTGTAGTTTGTGGTTTGCACATGCACTTTCCCTTTAAGTTGTGTCTCCCTGCTGTGTGGTGTGCGTGGGGTTAATATCCTGACTTGGTTAGATCAGGGTGTGGTCTCTTCCAGATATTTATCTTTTGCTTGTAGCTTGGAGGTGAGTTGTGCTCTAGCCTTGCTGACGAAGCCAGAGGATTGGCGAAACCCGCGTTGGGGCAGCAGCACACTGAGAACCTCGGTCAAATTGTTCACTATGGGTAAATACTTTTGTGCCACCTTGAGGTACGGACTTTCCATCTGATTTTTGTGTTACTAATGACCGCACCTCTTTTTGGGGCTACCCGACCCCTATACATTGTATGTTTGTAGCACATGTCCGGGACTGTTAATTAAACTAGTCTATACTATGTGCCACTTGGGCTGTGTGCACAACTATTACCCGTGGATACTATATTATTATCTTTGTTGATTTATGACCTGAGTTTCTCTAGTGTGATCTCCACTATCAGGGGTTGGGGGTGAGGTGGTCTTTTAGCCACCTCCTCCCTTATGTGTTCACCATGTCTTATATATATTTTTTAACAATAATAAAGATTTTCGTGTTATAATTGATGCAAGTATTTCTCATTATTATTAGGGGCTATTTGTAGAGTTGTTGTAGGAGTAGTATTATATATATCTAGGCCCCCATATGATTTTCTATAGATATATCTGAGGTATGTGTCGCCCCCATTCTGTGGCTAATACATCTGCCCAGTCATTGAGGGCCACCTTGTTGGACATCAAAGTCTCTTAGCAATGTCATTCCTTTATCTCCCTTGTATCCTCTATGTACCCAACCTCACTTGTTGTATGTTTGGTGTGGGTTTATGTTCAGGGTTTGTTGTATGTCTTGTTTGTTGTTACATGTCTGGGATGTTGTTGATGTTTGTCCCTGCATGAGTGCGAAACGTTTCCCTGTGTGTGTTGTCCCTCCGGAAGGGGGTTGGTTTCCGGGAGGGGTCAACCATTTTCCTAGGATGTGCAGTTGCTGGAGTCCTGCTTCCTGTGTGTCAGTATGGACTGCATCCGGAAGATGTTTGGATGGCAGGGCGTCTGTTTGGGTTCAAGGTTACTTCAGCTGTGTTTTTCTTTGGTGTCTTCCAGCAGCTGCAGCATGTAAGTGACCATATTTACTGTTGTGGTTGGTTCAGTTGTCTTTGGCCACTGGTTACTTGCCTGTAATATCCTTGGTGTTGTTGTCCTTTGTTGCTAGGCCTGTGGGAGACTCTGGTTCATCCGTTTCATGGGTGAACCAGTTGGTCTCTTGTCCCTTTCTTCTTACCTCAGGGTAATTCAGGTATTTCATCGTTCTGAGGTTCCAGCGTATGGGCCCTCCTACCATCAGGGTCGGCTCATACAGATAGGAGATTAGGGCCAGATTTAGTGATGCTTTAGGAGGTAACCTGCTCCATGATCCCATTGTCCAGGCTTAGTTGCTACCTTATATTTATGACATTGTACGGTGGGGGGTTTTCCCCACTCCCTGCCGTGACATAATTTACTTGACTTGGGGGTGCTTTAATTTAGTTTGGAGATAATTTATTTGAGTTGGGGGTACTTTACTTTAGTTTGGAGATAATTTAATTGAGTTGGGGGTACTTTACTTGAGTAGAGGGTACTTTCTTGAGTCGGGAGGTAATTTGTTTGAGTTAGGGGTACTTTACTTGAGTTGGGGGTACTTTACTTGAGTTGGGGGTACTTTACTTGAGTTGGGGGTACTTTGCTTAGTAAACATTTATATATGCTGCTCTTTACTGCTTATTATAGACATGCTCCCCTGAACAGCGCACCGTATGGACAGGCATGGTACTGCACAAAAAATGTAAACATTGCTAGAAGACAGAAGGTGGTGAGGGCCCCTCCCTGATTATGCTATGGGGTCTGTGAAATCCTAGTTGCACCTGAAACTGATGGAGGACCATACTATAAGGCCTCTAGGACTGGAGAGGTTGTGTTTGCACCATGACCAGCAGTGCTTGCAATTTCATGGGAGGCACTTACCTTTTTTGCTTTACTTTGGGGCCCCAGATCAACAGACTGAATGTCTCATTTTGCTGCAGTGAGGGCACTTTATCCAAAAACAGCTGGAAAAAGTCTGAACTTTCATGAATATATTGCTTTATACCAAAAATCCCAGTCTAGCTGGGTGTTTCTGTTGTTTCCACCTGGGCCCAGGGACGTTGGGCAGTGGAATCAATGTTCTGTCCATGCCCAAGTATGCTCCATGTGAACAGCGGTTTATCCGGCCTCCTGATGGGGAAGAGATTGTAAAGAGCCTGTGATATCTGTACCAGGACAGACCCATAAATTATACATATCTGGACGGCTGTGCGGAAGCTTCCGGCACCTGTTAAATCTGCAGCTCATCGCCTCCGAACAGCCGCTTCTATCTATAATTTAGACGGTGATCCAAGCAGAGGTATCACAACCTGTAAATAATCCAGAGACCTTATTCCAAAAGTAAAATCAGGGCCATAATGCTAATATTTCTTTTGTCTAATGAAACAGCGCAGAAATTATGTTAATCTGAACACCGCCAAAAACGCTGAATGAATTTTGAGAAATCTATAACAGCAACGAATCAATTATCACCTGATTCACACATCGTCTGCATCTATTAGCAGCGAGGATAAAAAAAGATCCGAAAGCAAATATGAATAAAATAATTCTATCTCTCTATCTATCTCATATCTATCTATCTATTATAGTAGTTATATTCTTGTACATAGGAGGCAGTATTATAGTAGTTATATTCTTGTACATAGGAGGCAGTATTATAGTAGTTATATTCTTGTACATAGGAGCAGTATTATAGTAGTTATATTCTTGTGCATAGGAACAGTATTATAGTTATATTCTTGTACATAGGAGCAGTATTATAGTAGTTATACTTTTGTACATAGGAGCAGTATTATAGTATTTATATTCTTGTACGTAGGAGCAGTATTATAGTAGTTATAGTCTTGTACATAGGAGCAGTATTATAGTAGTCATATTCTTGTACATAGGAGCAGTATTATAGTAGTTTTACAGCCAGACACGGAGGCTTCGTATTGCTTTCTCCTTCTTTACTTCCACCAATAGCAGCAAAGGAGAAATTAACATAATCATAACAAAAAAGGACCCTCCCCTGACAGATCCTATAATAAGCAGTGTCCTCTAGCATAACTTCCTCTTTCTTTGCTGCTCCACCAAAGCTAAGTTATTCTGTATTTCATGTGGTATCTTTTTGCATGTATGATGCCTGTATTTCATTACCCTGTGTTTCTTAGGGCTTGTCTATTATTCATAGTCTCTGCCCTTTGACAGGTTTTTTTTCTTTCCCCCTTGTTTTTGACTAGTTGCTCCCTTGTCGCCTGTATTCCCCTACGCCTATTGCGTTTTCATTAGGGGGTCCCCCCCCCCTTTTCCCCATCCCATCCTTGCTTCAAACACCGCGTTTTATAGAATTTTTATTGAATTTGTCGCTCCGTTTCGCTTGGGGGGCGCTCTGCGCCTCTCCTCCTTCCTCCCTACCTTCATTCTCTGCTCCGATTCCGCCCCGCTGGTTCCCGGCGGTCTAGGTGTCGGCGGCAGCTTCCGCTTTGTTTCCCGCGGCTCCGAGATCTCGCGGGATCTCGGCGGCCATTTTGGGGAGCTCCCGCCCGTCCTCTCGCGGGATTTCGGAGTTCTCTGCCGTGCACGTCTCTCGCTCGGCTCCGGATCGGCTCCTGCTCTGCGGCGCTTGGGGTGACTAACCCCTCTTTAGGTACCTACCTCCTCGGTCTTAGTGACCCCTAATATATAAGGCATCCCCAAGTAGGTTATCTGCCACTTGAGTAGTTAATATTAACACCTAAATATGTCTTCTGACCGCTCTCCCGCTGGGCCTAATCCCCCTCCATCCACTGGGGACCCCAGCTTACCAACTATTAGTGCACAGGCCCTGGAGCTACAACGCTCGGTGTCTAGTGCTATTGTCGAGGCAATGGGATCCATGTCCTCTATGATATCTCAAACCATCTCCCAGGCCTTGTCTGCCCATGCCCCTGGCCCCTCTACTCAGTTGCCTGTACTCACTAACCCGCAGCCTACCATTGAACCTCCTGCCCAGGAGACTTTGACTGGTGTGATTCAAGCCACCCATGATAGCACGCTTAGATCGCGCAAAAGAGCCTTGCCGCGCCAGGCAGAAAAGGCGCGAACGTGGAAATGTGCTAGAGCACAAACTAATGATATAGATTCGGATATAGAATCTGATATGGAGGCTTATGCGGAGGCAAGCGGCCAATCTGAAGGGGAGATGGAGATGGAATCTGAATTTCCAGATAACGCTGGCCCTAGGCCTTCCACCTCTGGGTCTGTGGGCGCCTCCGCCACTGCCCCTAACACGGTTTCTACCCTGGTGGACCCCTCAGGCAACCCATTATTTGATCCTGATGCCCTCCACCACCCTAGGTCGGCGGAGTGGTTGCCGGTGGCTCATGTGAGCGATTACCTTGAGCATTGGGTGCGCCGTCCTCTTAGCAAATGGGCGCGCAGCAAGCTCCGAGCTGAATGCCCCAGACCATTGATCCCCAACAAGGTCTGTGGTACGCCATCTGTGGATCCAAAAATGACACAGTTCTTGGCTGGAATCCCCGTAAGGGGTTAGATTCCGCAATTAAGGGTTGTCAGGATAAGCTCCTTGACATCTTTGGCCCCCTCGCCAAAATCTTTGAGATGGCCGAATCGGCCAGAGCGGACGGCTCTCCGATAGATCCGGAGGAGCTTACTGGCTGGATACAGAGAGCCATTTGTATCGCGGGCAGCACCAACTCCTCCCTGGCCATTGAACGGCGTAAAGCCATTTTGTTTAAAATTGACCCGAAATTGGCCAACCTGGCACTCACTGAGACAGGGAGGGATGCTCAGGGTCTGCTGTTCGGGGATTCCTTTATTAAAGGACCTCAGCAGATACGTAGGTGCATTTACCGCCCTAGACAAGGCCCAGTCCTCCATGAGAAGGGTCTTTCAGGGACGGGTCTCCACTAGGGCCGGCAGTAGTAGGGGCCGTCTGTCCGGCCGCTCCAGTTTCCAGGCCCGCAGCTCGAGCAGAGGCTCCTTCAACCAGAGACCTCCCTTCCAGGACCAAAGGAATCCTCCTCCGTTCTTCCCAGCCAGAGGCGGCCAATGGCGCTCCAGGTCCGTTAGAGGGAATCCGAACTTCCGAAAATCCTTCGGTAAGTCTTTCCCCAGTGGGGACTTCTTTGGTTCCTTGTGTCGGGGGCAGACTCCGTTTATGTTCCCACGTTTGGTCCAGCATTACATCAGACCCATGGGTGCTGAGCACGGTACAGGGGTTCCGCATAGAACTTACGGGTTCGCCAGATCTCGTCCTTCCACCCCCACCCCTGGCACTTCCAGACAGGGAACTAGTGGATGTAGAACTGATTTCCCTTTTTCACAAGGATGCGATAGAAAGGGCCCCTTCCACCCCGGGGGGCGTTCTCAGCCACATTTTTCTAGTGCAGAAAAAAGGCGGACAAATGCGTCCAGTAATAAATCTCCGGGCCCTGAATGCTGTGGTGCGCTATCGCCACTTCAAGATGGAAGGTATTCACCTCCTTCGGGACTTGCTGATTCCGGGGGACTGGATGGTGAAGCTGGACCTCAAAGATGCTTATCTTACGGTCCCAATTGCCTCCTCGTCCAGGGATCTACTGCGCTTCCTGTGGAGGGGCGAAGTGTGGCGCTTCACTTGCCTACCGTTCGGCCTTTCTTCGGCGCCTTGGTGCTTCACCAAGCTACTGCGCCTGGTCATGGCCTGGCTGCGGAGTCGTGGGGTGCGTCTAGTCATTTATCTGGACGACATCCTCATTATGCATCAATGTCAGTCGTCTCTGCTTCAGCACCTTCAGTGGACCTCGGATCTTCTGACGGGTCTGGGTTTCCTACTCAATCCCGAGAAATCCTGCCTCGCACCGACTCGACAGATGGAGTTCCTGGGCTTCACGGTGGACTCTGTTGCGGAATCTCTCAGTCTTCCTTCAGAGAAGTTGCGGACGATACGCAAGGAGTTGAGACATGCGCTCTCAGCTTCCTCCCTATCCCTACGTCACCTGGCTCGCATCATTGGGCTATTAGCCTCCTCTATCCAGGCAGTCTTTCCCGCTCCGCTCCATTATCGGGCTCTACAGCGCCTGAAGATCGCCCACCTCCGTACCGGGGCCTCGTTTGCAGACGCGGTGGTTCTGAATCAGGAAGCTCGGGAGGAACTTCATTGGTGGATAACCAACTTGGAAGCCTGGAACGGCAGAGCAATCTTCGGATTCCAACCAGAATTCACGGTGGAGTCGGACACGAGTCTCCAGGGCTGGGGTGCCCACTGCGAGGGTATTTCCACTGGGGGTCGATGGTCGGAGACCGAGACCCATCTTCACATCAACGCTCTGGAACTTCTAGCGGGCTCGTTTGCCATCAGGAGTTTCACCAAGGGCGTAGCTCACGCTTGCATCCGTCTACGCATGGACAATGTGTCAGCGGTCAGGTATGTCAATCACCTGGGCGGCACCCAATCGGCCACCTTAGCCCGGCTGGCGAAGGAGTTCTGGTCCTACTGTCTGTCCAGGGACATCATGATTCAAGCGGAGTACCTTCCGGGTCTTCACAACTACCGAGCGGATTGGAGTTCCCGATGCTTCACGGACGGCAGCGACTGGAGGCTGAATCCGGAGATGTTCTCCACAATCTCGGACATCTGGGGTCCTTGTTCCATAGACCTCTTTGCGTCCCGTCTCAATACTCACCTGCCCAGGTTCTTCAGCTGGCGCCCGGATCCGGAAGCAGAGGCGGTGGATGCGTTTCTCCAGGACTGGTCTGCAGCCCTTCATTACGCGTTTCCGCCGTTTGCCATGATTCCGAGGATGCTGCTACAGACTCGTCGTCAGGCGGCGGAATTGGTAGTGGTGATCCCCTTCTGGGGGTCTCAAGCCTGGTACCCGATTCTCCTGGAACTCCTAGTGGATGTACCTCTCCTCCTTCCGGCTCGGACGGATCTCCTCCAGGACCCTCTGGGTGCCCCACATCCCCTGCTGGTCGAAGGCTCCCTTCAACTTCTAGTGTGCCGAATCTCAGGACTCCAGGAGAGGTCGAGGGAATTTCGGAGGCTACTAGACGCCTCCTGGACAACGCTTGGGCTCCCGGCACCCGAAAATCTTACCGGGCAGCTTGGGGATCTTGGGTTGGCTGGTGCATGGAACGGGACCTGGATCCTATTTCGGCGCCTGTGACCCATTTGTTGCAATTTCTTACATCTCTCTTTGAAGCAGGAAAAGCTTATCGGACCATCAATTTGTTCCGTTCAGCGATTTCTTCGACTCATCAGGGTTTTGATGGGGTTCCTGCTGGTCAACGCCCCTCGGTGTCACGCCTATTACGTGGTTCTCGCTTGGCTCGGCCTCCTCGGCCACGTTTCACCACTATGTGGGATGTTTCCCTGGTCCTTTCTTTTCTCTCGGCTTGGCCGGACAATGCGGCTCTTTCCCTCCGTCAACTGTCGGCCAAATTGCTTACCCTCTTTTGCCTAATCTCCTGTAAGAGGGTTTCTGATGTCAGGGCTCTGGATCATGATGCCAGATCCTTTACGCCCGAGGGTGTTACTTTTAACATCACGCGGCGTACCAAGACCAATATTCGGTCTGTGTCCTATCCCTGTTTTCCCTCTTCTCCGGCGCTCTGTCCGGTGGCTTGCTTACGGGAGTATGAGTTGCGCACTCGGGCTCACCACTCTGCGGATACCCCACAGCTTTTCCTCTCTATTCGCCATCCCTTTGGCCCGGTGACCAGTCCCACTCTGGTGCGTTGGATGAAGTGGGTCATGTCCCTTTCTGGCATTGATACGGCGGTATTTACCGCTCACTCGGCCAGGGGCGCGGCTGCCACTGCCCTGGCTATTTCGGGTGCTCGTTTGGAGGACATTCTGCGTCTGGCTGACTGGTCTAGGGCCACGACGTTCACAGAATTTTATTTCCGGCCGCCCCCTCATGTGTTTTCATCTATTATTGAGCAGCTTTGAACTTGCAATATGAGCCTCCGTGTCTTGCTGTAAAACTAAATGATTTTCCTATTTCATGACGTAAAGTCATAGTTTTATTAAAGACACGGAGGCGAGTATTGCCCACCCTGGGTTTCTCCTGCCCGCCCTGTTTGTGACGTTATGGTGATATTATTGACTGTTACATTGTTTTTCATTGTTATTTATGACATTTATTGCCATTAAGGTTTATTTATGGTTCTGTTTATCAGCGACCTTTGGATGTACGACCGTTACAGGGTCGAGATGGCTCAGTTTTACCCAATTTTTACACTGGCTATGTTATTTATTCTGTTTCAGGTTGAAAACCCCTCGACATATGGAATTCCGTGTTGTTCCAGGTTCCTGAGATGTTAGCCATGTTGGCTTGAGTTTCTACAGTTGGACGGACCAGGATGGTTGTCGGTTTCGGATCCAGTTCCAGTTTCGGCTGCGTTTCGGTTATGGTTTGGCGGTTGGTGTCGTGGATTCAAAGAAAGAGGAAGTTATGCTAGAGGACACTGCTTATTATAGGATCTGTCAGGGGAGGGTCCTTTTTTGTTATGATTATGTTAATTTCTCCTTTGCTGCTATTGGTGGAAGTAAAGAAGGAGATAGCAATACTCGCCTCCGTGTCTTTAAAAAAATTATGATTTTACCTCATGAAATAGGAAAATCATTTAGTTATATTCTTGTACATAGGAGCAGTATTATAGTAGTTATATTTTTGTTAATAGGAGCAGTATTATAGTAATTATATTCTTGTACATAGGAGCAGTATTATAGTAGTTATACTTTTGTACATAGGAGCAGTATTATAGTATTTATATTCTTGTACATAGGAGCAGTATTATAGTAGTTATATTCTTGTACATAGGAGCAGTATTATAGTAGATATATTCTTGTACACAGGAGGCAGTATTATAGTAGTTATATTCTTGTACATAGGAGCAGTATTATAGTAGTTATATTCTTGTACATAGGAGCAGTATTATAGTAGTTATATTCTTGTACATAGGAGTAGTATTATAGTAGTTATATTCTTGTACATAGGAGCAGTATTATAGTAGTTATATTCCTGTACATAGGAGCAGTATTATAGTAGTTATATTCTTGTACACAGGAGTAGTATTATAGTAGTTATATTATTGTACATAGGAGCAGTATTATAGTAGTTATATTCTTGTACATAGGAGCAGTATTATAGTAGTAATATTCTTGTACATAGAAGGCAGTATTATAGTAGTTATATTCTTGTACATAGGAGCAGTATTATAGTAGTTATATTCTTGTACATAGGAGGCAGTATGATAGTAGTTATATTCTTTTGCATAGGGGTGTCACGCCCTGCCCTGTGGGTGTTCTGAGAAGATCTGTCAGAGTTGCTGCACGTGACTTGATCTGACAGTTTGTTTTGTTGTGGGTTAGAACTGAATCCCATCCCCTCCCAGGTGTCGTTCTTTAGGTAATTGGTGAGGCTATTTATTCCTCCCTCTCCCTATAGCCTTTGCGTGTTATAGTTCTGCCTTGTGTGAGCTCTGGAAGTTTGGTGGATCGTCTTCTCCAACACATCTCTACATAAGTCCTTTTCCCTTTTTCCTTCTGTCTGTTTTTACTAGGCCTCTAGGGTGACGGAGCTGTTGAAGGAGCTGGGTGTCTCTTTTCCTCTTCCCTACAGATTAGGGTTTTGTTCAGTGTGTTATAGTCTTAGGTACGTGGGCACGTGCATATCTACCATCGAGATATGCACATGGGCATAGCAGCTTAGGGAAAGTGTTTTAGGGATTGCTAGGAGGTTACCTCTTTGTTCCCTAGCATTTGGGGCCTTGTAAGTTGTTTTGTTTTCCTTGTCGTGTTCTGTTTCCATCCCTTATCTTACCTACCGTGACAAAGGGCAGTATTATAGTAGTTATATTCTTGTACATAGGAGGCAGTGGTATAGTAGTTGTATTCTTGTACATAGGGGCAGTATTAAAGTAGTTATATTCTTGTACATAGAAGCAATATTATAGTAGTTATATTTTTGTACATAGGAGGCAGTATTATAGTAGATACATTCTTGTGCATAATATGCAGTATTATAGTAGTTATATTTATGTACATAGGAGCAGTATTATAGTAGTTATATTTTTCTACATAGGAGGCAGTATTATAGTAGATATATTCTTGTACATAGGAGACAGTATTATAGTGTTTATATTCTTATACATAGGAGACAGTATTATAGTAGTTATATTCTTGTACATAGGAGCAATATTATAGTAGTTATATTCTTGTACATAGGAGACAGTATTATAGTAGTTATATTCTTGTTCATAGGAGCAATATTATAGTAGTTATATTCTTGTACGTAGGAGGCAGTATTATAGTAGTTATGTTTATGTACATAGGAGCAGTATTATAGTAGTCATATTTTTCTACATAGGAGGCAGTATTATAGTAGATATATTCTTGTACATAGGAGCAATATTATAGTAGTTATATTCTTGTACATAGGAGACAGTATAATAGTAGTTATATTCCTGTACATAGGAGCAGTATTATAGTAGTTATATTCTTGTATATAGGAGCAGTATTGTAGTAGTTATATTCTTGTACATAGGAGAAAGTATTGTAGTAGTTATATTCTTGTACATAGGAGCAGTATTATAGTAGTTATATTCTTGTATACAGGAGAAGTATTATAGTAGTTATATACTTGTATATAAGAGGCAGTATTATAGTAGTTATATTTTAGTACATATGGGCATTACTGGATTAAATAAATACAGTATTTTAGCATTTTTAGCTGACTTGTATTCAAAACGTTGACGCATAAAAATCTGCACAAATATATGAATTGTCTATAAAATGTTGTGCTCTTTATAATCTATTAAACATCGGGGTTAAAGAATTGAACAAGACATAATTTTTCAATTTTTTTTGTTCACTTTCTAATTATAAGTCTCGTGAAGTCAGAAGTCAGTCAGTAAGTGACAGATGAGATGAATAGAGTCTTAGTCATTTTGACAGATAATCAGTTCATCATTCCGGATATATGTCTGTAATGTACATGCATGTATAATTAACAAAATCCTGAGAGTCTTCGGGAATGGTACAGTATATAACCTAGAGATATAGCAGAGACTGACGGGATGCACCATAGCAGAAGATCTGACATGATTTGGTCTAGGATTATTTCTTATGTGTTTAAAGAGTGGTGAAGATGATGAAAGGGGGTTACCTTTATTATTTGACACCCTACTAGAGAATTCTGCAGTAACAGCCGGGTTCTCCGTTTAGGATGGAGAGTGGCCGGCAAATGCAAAGAGCGTCACTCACTCTGAAGTATGTGTGCACCATATGAGCCATATCCTATGTGCAGCGACCGGGACCCCAGGGGCAATGTGTTAATGTGGTGGCCTGATAGCTGTAGTAGTTCATACTCCCAGGGCTGGTGGGCAGCAACAGGAAAGAGGGCACTGGATTCCTTTGGTGCACACTCTGGTGTTAAGGGATCTCCTGCCAGAAGTTGGTCGAGGTGCCCTTGATGGTACAGGGTTTAAACTGCAGGGAAGTCAGGGTCCCTGATGTCGTGATGCCAGCACCCTTGGGTGCAAATGAGGTGGAGAAATGAAGAGGAGCCCGTAGATGTACAAATTATTTTAATGCAGAGCGGTAGTTGTAATCCATTCAGAGGACATCACAAGTTAGCTGTGGCTGTAATTCTAGTAACAGGTTCTCGGAGAGGTACGGACTCTGGCTAACTGTCTATCTACCAGGCGTGGAGTATACATCCATAAACGTCTCTGTTTCACACAGCCGGTACATATATCTTGCTTTCCTGGCTCACTCACAATTTCCAATAATACATCCTCATTGTCCATAGAGGAACATGGCTCCAAATACAGCTTGTACTTCACTGTAGAGTGTGAACAGGCACCGTAGGGTAATTCCTGTCTCACATTGGGTACTAATGGACTCTATAGGCCGAGGTAACACTGTCACCTCCACTAGTCTCTCCTTATACTCTCTCAACTCACTGGGTCGCATGTATTTTTCTCTTGAGGCATACCCTTGGACTGTGCACTTAGAGGGGTAGCTACTTGTCAGCTTACTTGGCTTCAGGGTTCAGCAGGTCCAGTCCTAGCTTTGGTTAGCCGGCTCTTTTTGTTTGACTAAACTAATGCTGACCTGACTGCACTGCTCTTACCTGCTGCACTTCACTGACTCGCTCCTCTCACTTCCTCCAACTACTCCTCTGCATACATCTTATAAAAGGACATTCTGCATATGTATACAGGGTCTCACTACTATTTCCGAGTGGGACGCTGCATATGCAAGCTTTTGAGATTTATCTGTCAGTATCTCTGCCAGGGTTGGCAATGACAGATATCACTGGATTCAGCAGGTTAAAAGTCCAAGCAATGCTTTACTTTTGTCCAAACCGACTCAGAGGCATCAAAATTGCATGGCACCAAAATAGAAGTTAAACAACACAACAAAATCCCTTGCCCGTCTGGGCACTAACTATACACAAGTTCCCCTCACCTGGGTACGTCTGTACAAACCAGGGGATTAGGCGTTCCTCATCCAACATGTCATGCAGCTTCTAGTGACTAACCCTGAATGAGGCTTTCAGCACTGTATTCATCTCACAGTAATAGGCCCAGCAGCTACATCTGGGTTTGCTTCAGGCCAGGGGAAAATGTTGTACTGGAGTGGGGAGGGAATGGCACGTCCCACTACCAAGACCTATACGCCATTTTATAAAAATCCAGGCCCATAAAACACTTTAAATAAAAGCACCTCAGGAAACTAACTCTGCTGAAACCACCCGGCTTTCCTGAAGACCTTTAGCTCACCCATCTGAGAATTCTGGGGGAGATATACACCCCTCCAGTATTTTACCAGCCACTGTGTTACAGTATATACACAGAAAATATTCTCTATTATAAATGAAATGTTTTATTCTGGGAAGAAGGATTTTCAACTAGACTCTGCAGAAAGAGGTTTCTGTGTGAGAATATCCCATAATCTTGGAGGAGCCGGGAATAGTTCTGTGCTACTATTATCAGACTTAAGGAGAAGCATCTGCAGGGTCTGGCCGTAAATCTTCTGTATTACCTATTTACATGCTGTTTGTGGCTGGAAGACTCGTAATCCGCACCCTCTCATTTTCGCTTGCCCATGTATATATATTCTTTATCGCTATAAGCGCAGTAAAACATATGGGAATAGGCATTTTACAAAGAAAATGGGGCATTTATTAAACTAATAGTTAATTTAAACAAAAGCTTCCAGGCAGAAGCCATGATTTCCAAGCAACTCCTCGAATTCTGCCACTTAAAGGGGCCTCGCTTAGTGATTGCCCCTGTAGTGCTGCACACCTACAATTAAATAGGAGAAATTCATGGTCATTTACTTCACCTAGTGGCGAATGTAGTGGAGACGGGGCCCAGAGCGAAGATTGTGGTGATGGGTTTTGTCACCCCGGACAAAAGGCCTGGTGATTTATTTTGGCCAATTCCCATCCTCCTTTTTGTTAACAGTTCTTTCTTGATAGGATGGGCCCCCTGTGGCAAATAATGATTGCAGCTCTGGAGTATAATACAGGATGTAACTCAGGAGCAGTACAGGATAAGTAATGTATGTACACAGTGACTGCACCAGCAGAATAGTGAGTGCAGCTCTGGAGTATAATACAGGATGTAACTCAGGATCAGTACAGGATAAGTAATGTATGTGCACAGTGACTGCACCAGCAGAATAGTGAGTGCAGCTCTGGAGTATAATGCAGGATATAACTCAGGATCAGAACAGGATAAGTAATGTATGTACACAGTGACTCCTCCAGCAGAATAGTGAGTGCTGCTCTGGAGTATAATACAGGATGTAACTCAGGATCAGTACAGGATAAGTAATGTAATGTATGTACACAGTGACTGCACCAGCAGAATAGTGAGTGCAGCTCTGGAGTATAATACAGGATGTAACTCAGGATCAGTACAGGATAAGTAATGTATGTACACAGTGACTGCACCAGCAGAATAGTGAGTGCAGCTCTGGAGTATAATACAGGATGTAACTCAGTATTAGTACAGGATAAGTAATGTATGTACACAGTGACTCCACCAGCAGAATAGTGAGTGCAGCTCTGGAGTATAATACAGGATGTAACTCAGGATCAGTACAGGATAAGTAATGTATGTACACAGTGACTGCACCAGCAGAATAGTGAGTGCAGCTCTGGAGTATAATACAGGATGTAACTCAGGATCAGTACAGGATAAGTAATGTATGTACACAGTGACTGCACCAGCAGAATAGTGAGTGCAGCTCTGGACCAGCTGTTCCTGAGCTGCGATTACCTGTGGGTGTGGTCGCCTGTGGCTGTGTGTAGCTGCTGCTGCTGCTGCTGCTCCTGAGCGTTTGGAGGAAAATCTATCCACCTGAGGCCGGCTCTCTCCTCCCCAGGGGGAGAGTGGGTTCTCAGGCATGAGCGAGGGAAGCAAGCCCCAGGCTCCTGTTCCCAGCGGCAGGCCTTCAGGGGACAGGAGAAGCCAGCGTTTGGCCTGCATGGAGGACTCAGGGGTAAGAAGATCTGGCAGGAGTCGCAGTAATGTGGCTTCTGTCTCCCCTGAGTCTGAGGGTAGTAGGAAGAGCCGCAAGGCTGGATCCGCTAAGGAGGACCCGAATGCCAGCATGGGTGAGAGTGGCCCTTCCGGGGCCCAGCAAAAGCCGAGTGTTCACGGAGGTGAAGCAGATCTTGAGGAGGAAGGCTGGGGCGTACTGAGGGCCCGGGAGTCCATTTCCACCTACGGATCCCGGGTCATGAGCCACCTCCGTGAGTACGAAGACGCGACTAAGACCCTGAGGAGGCTCCGGGAGGAGCTGCGCGGCTTGAGGTCTTGTGTTGGAGTGGCCCCAAAGAGGAAGAAGCAGGGGCTGGAGAGCCAAATAAAGCAGCTACAAGCTGACATTGGCGAGATTGAGCAAAGGCGGACTGTACTCCGAGATAAAAGCGGCCCGTTTAAGGAAAAACTCCTAAACGAGGAACGTTTTCGGAAGATGGCGGAGGAGAAGGGGCAGATGGGGCAGCAGCCTGACAGCCAGGTGGAGAAGGAACCAGTCGTGCAGGAGGAGGATGATGATGATGACCAGCAAGATCCACCTGGCAGCCTGCAGGAGCAGATTCCGTACAGTGGGCCCCCTGCACGCCAAATAGCAAGGTCACCCAGCTGCGGCTCGGGGGATGAGTATGAGACCTGCGGCCCGGGAGGGGCCCTAGTGGAGGAGATCCAGCTCCTGGAGTCCCCAGTGCGTTTCCAGGACTTATGCTTTGGTGATGAGTTGCCACCGGAGACGCCTGGGGAAGGAAAGAAAAAGGCTAAGAAGACCAAGCTCCAGGAGCAGGTAAGATATGTATACACCCCCCTCCCTGGGACCCCCGGGTCGACCGCAGGGCCGGCTCACTGTATTAGCCCCTCTTCTCAGCCCAGCCCGTGTCCTGCAGTGGACTCGGTGCAGGAGAGAGGGGAGAGCGAGGTATCCGATATGGTGGTGAGCTCCGTCTCTGTTTGCAGTAACGGGGATGGAGCTGGTGCGACACCGGCTGAAAAGCCGGACAGGAAGGTTACTGCGGAGGATGAGAGAAAAATCTCTGGCGCTGGAGTTTGCTCCCTGATGGGAGGAGGGGGTGGCTCCACGCCACAGATGGCTGCAGGAGCTCCGATGGCTCCAACCGCTGATGACGCTGTTCCCTCGGGCCAGCAGAGGCATGAAGGAGCTGTCGGAGCTATGACGGTTACGCCTCCCAATGAAGGTCAAGAACTGAGGCCAAAGCCTTTGTTTTGTATTGGCGCTGCTGGTCCAGATGAGCGGCGCCATGAAAGAACAGATCAGCAGCGTTTGGATCAGCGGCGCCCGGTAATGGATCAGCGGCGTCCAAAAGTTGTAAATGGTAGTACTGAGGAAGCGGAGGGCAATGATAAAAGTGGGGTTGGGGCTGTGGTCTGTCTTTTGGGGGCAGCTCCGACCCCAGGGCCCAGTGATGCTGAGGTACCAATAATTACACCCAAACACACCGGTTCAGCCAGTATGAGTGAGGGAGCAGGTGGGGGGCAGAAAATTATTTTTAATAAAAATATGTCTGGGGGTTTGGATGGTGGAGTGAATGGTGTTAGGAGGGAAGGAAGGGAGGTCGCAGAATCTGTTGTAAGTAAGGCTGGTTTGGGGATGGAAGATATGGAAGTGGGTGGTGGAGGGTCTTTGGTAAGCGGGGAGGGTGTGGAACCTGGTCCGGTTGCCCCCCCGGCTGTGGCAGCCCCTGTGCGCAGTTTTGCTACTGTCACGGCCGGGGTGAGTAGGGGACCCTCCTTGTCCTCTGGCTCTGGGGACGGCGTTTTGCAGCGGCGTCTTCTGGAGGCTCTAAAGAGAGGGGAGAGCACAATCAATGTAGAGGGGAGGGAGGTTGATCTATCCTTTTGGATAGATAGGCATGGCCTCTCAGCCTTCCGAGAGCAAAGGAGCGGGGAGACCACGTGGTCCCTCCCGACAGCTGGGCAGGGTGCTCTCCGTAGGAATGTGGTCCGTCTGAGGTGGAAGGGCAGTGATACATGTCCTTCAAGATCAGAAGTTGTTGAGCTCCTTCTAAAGATGGGCTTCAAGGCGACAGACATCTACGCCTTGATACATCCCTATGGGACCCCTGAGTTCGATGTCAGCTTTGTTCGGCCGGAGGGACTTGAGCTCTTCTGGTCGAACTATGAGATGGCAAAGGACGAGCCCAGCTGGCGAGATTTTGCCGTCCAGGCAGTGTCTCGTCAGAACAATGTGAAGAGGGTGACCGTTCTAACCCGAAACGAGTCACTCTCGTGTATTGACATCATGACGTGGCTCGGCCGATATGGGGAGGTGGTGGAGGTTCCCAAGAAGAACAGGGATGAACATGGCATCTGGTCTGGGGCCTGGACGTTCATGGTAAAACTTAGGCTTTTAGGAAACACAGTTACTCACATACCATCTGCCACCTTCCTTGGAAGGGATCGCATCCAGATTTTCTACCAGGGTCAGCCGAAGCTCTGTCACAGATGCGGCAGCCCCACACACTTCAGTGCTAACTGCACTGTACAGAAGTGCGCGCTGTGTGGGGAGATTGGCCACCTCGCTGCATCATGTGCAGAGATTAGGTGTCACCTGTGTGGTGACTTAGGTCACCCATTCAGTCGCTGCCCTCATTCCTTTGCCAATGCGGTCAATGCCCCGGCGGGAGGAAGCCGTGAGGCCAATTCTACTGGGGCAGGGGCTGGCAGAAGTGAAGGAACAGAGGGGCCAGGGAAGAAAAGTAAGCAAAAGACGCCTGCCCAACTGAGGCGTCAGGAAAATCGCCGAAGGGAGAGGGAGATGGGGGAATCCCGGGAACCTCAGGCAACTGGGGAAGCTGGGATGACCCCTGATCTCACCCCTGAGACTGCTGCTACTGCTGAGGCCCAAAGGGACAGTGAGCTGGATGAGGAAATTAGGAGGATCCAGGAAGAGGAAGGTGCCATCTCCTCATTATCCCCCCATGACGGGGGAAGTGGGGGATGGCAAAAGCAGGGTAACAAACGTACAGGGAAAAAGGGAGATTTAAGATCTTCTCCCACCCGCCAGATGCCAAAGGAAGGTACAACCAACCCCCCTCTGATTAGTCTCTCAAACCGGTTCCAAACCATTGGTGACACCTCCCCCTCCTCAGGGGAGGGAGCCGGTGGGGAGGTTTCGGGAGTCGCGGTGACACCTGGGCCTGCGGGGGACGCCGAGCCTCCTTCTACTGGGGAAAACATGTCCTCAGGGGTGGGGGCTGGCTTGGAGTCAGAGCACAAGGGCAGAGGTGAAATGGACACATCTGTTTGTTTGAAGAGGGGTAAGCCATCATCTGATGAAAAAGTTGGTGGGGGCAGTGGGAAAAGAAAGCCATCTAATTCAATCACCCATGATGGCGGCACTCACTCCGTTGACGCTGGCGTCCATTAATGTCGCCAGCATTAAGTCAGATACGGCTAGATTTGCGGCCTTTGATTTTTTCAGCCGGGTTGAAGCTGACATTTTGCTTTTGCAGGAGACCAGGCTGCCAGATTTGGCATCTGTATTTAAAGCTAAAAGGGAGTGGCGACGCGGATCCTCCTACTGGTCTCTTGCGGCCGAGCCGTATAGCGGGGTGGCAGTCCTTTTTACTGCACCGGTAGAATGCCGACGGGTTATTGAATTAGAAATGGGGAGGTGCCTGATCCTGGATGTCCTCATGAGGGGACAAGAACTTCGTCTAATTAACATCTATGGTCCCCAGTCCAAGTGGGACCGTAAGTGTCTCTTCATGAGGATCAAGCCCTATCTTTTTACAAGTCGGCAGGTGGTCTTTGGAGGGGACTTCAATACTGTCACGAGGCCCCAGGATAGGGGAGGTTCCAGGGACAAGCTGACTTACGACAGCATTGGGCTTAATAAAATAGCTAGTGAGGCTCGTCTGGTGGATGTCCACATCCGGCACACCCCAGGCCACCCGGGGTTCACCTATCATAGGGCTAGTTGTAGGTCTAGAATAGACAGGTTTTATTTAAAGGAGGAAGCCGTCTCTTCAGCCGTGTCCGCTGTGGAGGTGGAGTTCTCCGACCACTGTATGATTTTGTTTTCTCTGAATGTTGCAGAGACCCCCCGAATGGGAAGGGGCTACTGGAGGCTCAATTCGTCTCTCTTGGAAGAAGCGGAGATAAGACAGTCCTTTGAGGATTTCGTTCAGAGCCAGGTACCATTGCTGGATCTCTGCGGCAGTAAGTCTGAGTGGTGGGAGATCTTCAAGGAAAGGGTGGGGAGATTCTTCCGCCAGCTCTCGAGCCTCAGGAGTCTGAGTAAGTATCGCCTGTATCAGGGCCTGAGGAGGAAACTCGAACGTCTTGTCTCGACTGGGGGTAGCCGTGAGGAGATCTCCAGAGTGAAGTCTTTGCTTATGAGGTGTCAGTACGATAGGCACGCATCTTTGGTTTTTGAGAGGGATTACGGGAAATACCGCTCGCCCGACCCTTACAAAAACTGCAGGATGTCAGTGAGTAGTAAGATTGTGTCAGGACTGATTGATAGTACGGGTTCTCTGAGAAGGTCCAGATCAGGGATCCTGGAGGTTGTCAGATCCTTTTACTCACATCTCATGGCAAGGAGGGATCTTGATCGTGATAAGATATCGGCTTTCCTGACTGAAACTGTCCCTGAACCAGGGGTAGACCCCTCTCTTGACGGTTTGACGGAAATGATCAGTGAAGAGGAAGTCAGTCTGGTGATTGAGGGGCTTGCTCCCAAAAAATCACCTGGTCCGGATGGCTTAACATCTGAGTTTTACAAGACCTTTAAGGACACCTTAGTTCCCCTCTTGACTGAGGTATTAAATGAGTGTCTCTCCTCGGGTACTCTACCAAAGTCAATGAGGAGGTCGGCCCTGATCATCCTGTCAAAGGGTAAAGATCCTTTCCACATTGAGAATTGGCGTCCCATAGCGCTCCTCGGTGTGGACAGAAAGATTTTGGCAAAGGTGCTATTTAATCGGCTGGTGAAGTTTGCACCCCAGCTCCTTTCTGGGGCCCAGCATTGCTCTGTTCCCGGCCACAGTACTTTTAGTGCTGTGCTCAGTGTCCGGGAGGCCGTGGAGCAGGGCAGGGCAGGTCACTGGAAGGGGTGCATGCTGTCCTTGGATCAGGCAAAAGCATTTGATCGTGTTAACCACGAGTACCTCTGGTCTGTCCTTCTGAGATATGGCCTGCCCGGGGGGTTTGTTGATTGGCTTAAGACCTTGTATGCAGGGGCAGAGAGTTTCCCGCTTGTGAATGGTTGGATTGGGCGTCCTTTTGGGGTGGGATCTGGGGTTCGCCAGGGTTGTCCTCTGAGCCCGCTTTTGTACGTGTTCGCGATCGATCCCTTCCTTAGAGGGGTTGATCGTGGGCCGTTGGCGGGCATCGGGATGGACCGGGCGGCTCCGGAGACTACACTGAGGGTGGTGGCGTATGCTGATGACGTAACTATCTTTGTGTCTTCGAGAGGGGAGGCAGAGTGGGTACTGTCTGAGGTAGAGCGCTACTCAGAGTCATCTGGGTCCAAGATCAACCGAGATAAGTGTGAGAGTCTCTGGCTGGGAGGTGGAGATCCTGGTTTTGATCTCCCGGACACCCTTCCAGAGCCCCAGGAATCTACAAAAGTCCTCGGCATTGAATTTGGCCAGGGGGATTACCCCCATCAAAACTGGGATAGCAGGCTTAAGATTGCCGCTCAGAAGGTGGACCAGTGGAAGGGTTGGTCTTTAACCCTCAGGGAAAGGGTGAACATTATCAAAACCTACCTGATCCCTTTGCTGTTATATCTGGGCAGTGTGTGCGTCTTGCCGGAACCTTTCTGGACTCGGGTCTACAGTCTGTTCTTCCAGATGTTATGGGGAAACAGACTGAACCTTGTCAAGAGGGAGGTTACTTACCGTACGAGGAGACTAGGAGGGTTGGGTATGGTCAACCCTGTGGTGTTCCTGGTGAACACCTTTATTAAGATTAATCTCTCGAACCTCTGGCAAGAGAGGGCTCCTCTGTGGGTAGCCTCCTGTCGGGGATGGTTTCGGCCTTTCTTCCAGGAATGGGAGACAGGGGGGCAAGTGAAGGATCTCCGCACACCACATGGGCATCTCCCGGCTTATGCTGCCCTGGTTCTGAAGGTATTACGTCGGTGGGGTCTGGGGATGTGGGAAATCAGGACTCAGTCAAGGAGACTCCTTGACCAGAGGGTTCTGTTGACCCATTTCCAGAAACCTCTGGCCCTCAGGGACTGCCCAGGTCGGGATCTGAGGGTTGGGTTACGGCTTTTAAATTCCAATAGGATCCCCTTGAAGTTCTTTGACTTGACTTGGCGCTGCTTCCATGGGAAACTGTGTGTGAGGGACAATCTGAAGTGTAGGAGCTCTGAGGACAGGGGGTGTCCCCGTGAGGAGTGCGGTGGTGTGCTGGAAAGCATGGACCACTTCCTGCTTCATTGTCCCTTTAACACAGGGGTTTACACCAGGGTGGGGACCTCCATTGGCTGGCCTAGGCTGGTCACTCTCTCCTATGCGGAATGGGCCTATGGAGCATTTAGACACCTGGGTGGTAGGGACCTTTGCACTTTATTCCTAGTCAGCTCAGTGGTCAGGTACTACACGTGGCATGCACGGTGTTTAGTTTCGACGCAACGCAAAATCCTCCCCGAGGATGAGGTGGTTAGGAACATTCTCGGAGACCTGGTGAAGGTGCGCTCTCTGGAGTACGAGAGGTTGGGGGCGGGTAGAGCCTCTCTCCTCTGGAGGGGTTTTGCCTTTAGGGTACCCTAGCCTGTTGTCTCCCCTCCCGGTGGTGGGCTGAAGCTGACACTGTAGATTTTTGTTTTGTTTTGGTGGCTGTATGAGGACATAGGGCTTGCAGGCGCCAAACTCGGGCTTTAATGGGTTGTGTGTGGCTGAAAAGCCTCACGGTGGGTGGTGAGGTTAAGGTCTACTATGTAATGTACTATGTAATGTAGTTTATATGTCTTTATGTTTATATGTCTTTATGTCTATATATATTTGTATAGGTTGAGTTGTCGGGTGTAGTGTTAGGTTGGGTGGTGGGTAAATGGGGGGAGGGTTCCATGGAACATTGGGGACTTTGGGACTTTGGGACATATAAGAAAATCCTGGGCTGGTTCATGGACGTCTATTATCATGTACTGGGGGCATGGGATGCGGGACCAGCTCAGGGACCCAAAAAATATAAAAAATATAAAAAAAAAATAAAAAAAAAATTGTGTGTTGCATTGGGGTGGTGGTGGGTGGGTGGGCTTTTTGTAAGTTTAACTTCTGTATTTGTTAAGTGTAGGTAGGTGCAACCGGATCAGGAAGGTTAGTACATGTACATAGATATTGTAAATATTGTACATAGCTGGTGTTCTGTGGCGAGTGGGCTGGACCGGTGCTGTATGCGCCGCGCTGAGGAGCATCATGTCCTGTATGGTTGGTTTGGTCTCTGTTTTATATATTTATTTATCTGTTTGTTTTAAAATTTTAATAAAAGAAATACAGGATGTAACTCAGGATCAGTACAGGATAAGTAATGTATGTACACAGTGACTGCACCAGCAGAATAGTGAGTGCAGCTCTGGAGTATAATACAGGATGTAACTCAGGATCAGTACAGGATAAGTAATGTAATGTATGTACACAGTTTATATATACGGGGTATATGATTAAAATATGCACCTAAATTGTAAGATCCTATACCAGAGTCATGGACTAATCAGTGAAGGGCATAGGGCAAAATCTAAATATGATCCTCCATTGACATTCCAGACGCTCCATACATTTATCTGCCACTTCTCCTTTTCCCCTGCGATCAGCATTACTGGGAAGGAGACATAAGACCCCAGTGTCATCTCTAACAGAATTGCACAGCTGGCGCCCGCGTTTTGAAAGCGCTAAGACAATAGTCCTGGAAACATCTCTCGTTACATGTGGAGTTAAATGCAAAGCAGTCCTTAAGGAAATCGTCGTCACCATCTTACAAGGCACTTAGACTAACAGGACAAACACCACTCAACTGGATCCAATCGTTTAATGACAAGGCTCTCCAATCTGACCCGAGCGCAACCAGAGCGTTAAATACATCAAATAATAACAGCAAATAATTACCGCCATTTCTCCGGCAGCTGAAGGTAATTTTCATTCTTTCCAAACAGAAAAGAAGAAAAGTGTTATTGATTTGTGTAATTGTTATTCTCATCGTTCTTCTCTTGTGTAACCTTCACATTCATAATACGCTGATGGGTGTTTTTCTCCTGGTTTTATTGGTTGGTGGGATGTAAGCGGACAGAATGATGGTGGTAGTAGTGGGGAAGGGGTGGACTTGGACTTGTGACTTTGGCTATTCTAAAAAATATTAACTTTTCTCCATTTACAGCAGGATTTGCAGCGACATCTGTAACCTGTGGACCCGCGTGCATGATGGACCATCAAGTAGCCTGGACAAATATCCAAAAGTGGCCTCATGTTATAGGTGGGTCCGAATGGGCAGCAGCGTGAACACAAATAGGTGGGGTTCGGATACTGCTAGTAACAGTCTCATTAGTACTCCCCCTCTTCTCAGCAATAGTGCCCCCTTAGTGCTTTGCGCATAGTAACAGTACCTGTATAGTAACCCCCTACAGTAATAATGCCCTCCACACAGTAATAGTGTCTCCTTTTGTGCCCCATACAATAATAGTGACCCCTTAGTGCCTTCCACATAGTAACAGTGCCCCAATAGTAATCCCCATAGCAATAGTGCCCCTTTAGTGCCACCACACAGTAATAGTGCTACCTTTTGTGCCCCATACAATAATAGTGCTCTCATAGTGCCTTTCACATAGTAACAGTGCCCCTATAGTATGCCCCACAGTAATACTGCCTCCTTTTGTGCCCCATACAATAGTAGTGCCCCATTAGTGCCTTCCACATAGTAACAGTGCCCCTATAGTAACCCCCCACAGTAATAGTGCCTTATTAGTGCCCTCCACACAGAAATAGTTCCCCTTTTAGTGCCCTTCACACAATAAAAGTTCCCGTTAGTGCCTTATACACAGTACTAGTGCTCTATTTTATTCCATACACATTAATATTGCCCCCCATTGAGCCACACAGTAATTATGCCCCCTCACTTCTGTTTCCTCCTTAGTGCCCCCACATGGTATTGGTGCCCCCTTAACAACTTTGATATGGAGACCATCATGGGGCCAGCTCTCGGCACCCCTGACAAACAACCAATTTTTTGACAGTGGAAGCAACAGCCAGCGAGGGCAAAAGTAGCATTACATGGCGACCATTCAGATAAAGAAAACTGCTCTTAATGAGATCATCTCTATTTTGGCAAAAAAAAAGGGTGGATTCAACTGGGATGACCCCCGCTATAATATCTAGGGGTAGTTGTCATACGGATGCGAATCTGCCCACATATACAGCAATATAGAAACTTTAATTAGTAAGCAGATCTGACAATTGATGAAAAAGCAACTCTATTAAGCATAAAAGGAGACAAAAATAATCAGCTCTAACTATATTCATGACTGCTTGACACAAACTTTTTAAAAAAAAAGTAAATAAATATGATTCATAAGTGAAAATTAATTTTCTTTACAACTTTTCTACTCCCAGAACCACCTCTCAGTCTGACGCTTACAAACAGGTGCTAATGACCCAATTTCATTGCCAACACTTTTTTTGTGCAAAAAATTACGTAATTCCAGCCTTCATAACATTAACAGCACTATGACTGGTGACAAAGGACACCAGAGTCACTTTCTAAAAGTTCTTATAACTTAAATTGTTTTGTAATTTCCAAATCTTACAGTACAAACAAAATATAAGAATATAGGGAAAAATATAATGTAAAGAAAATGAGGATTTAATAATGCCATCACCATAATGTAATAATACTATAATATTACTGCCTCCTATGTACAAAAATATATCTACTATAATACTGCTCCTATGTACAAAAATATATCTACTTTAATACTGCTCCTATGTACAAGAATATAACTACTATAATACTGTCTCCTATGTGCAAGAATATAACTACTATAATACTGCTCCTATGTATAAGGATATAACTACTATAATACTGCCTCCTATGTACAAGAATATAACTACTATAATACTGCTCCTATGTGCAAGAATATAACTACTATAATACTGCTACTATGTACAAGAATATAACTACTATAATACTGCCTCCTATGTACAAGAATATAACTACTATAATACTGCCCCCTATGTATAAGAATATAACTACTATAATACTGCCTCCTATGTACAAAAATATACTTACTATAATACTGCTTCTATGTACAAGAATATAACTACAATAATACTGCTCCTATGTACAAGAATATAACTACTATAATACTGCCTCCTATGTACAAGAATATAACTACTATAATACTGCTCCCATGTAAAAGAATATAACTACTATAATACTGCTCCTATGTACAAGAATATAACTACTATACTACTGCTCCTATGTACAAGAATATAACTACTATAATAAGGCTCCTATGTACAAGAATATAACTACTATAATACTGCCCCTATGTACAAGAATATAACTACTATAATAAGGCTCCTATTTACAAGAATATAACTACTATAATTCTGCTCCTAATGTACAAGAATATAACTACTATAATACTGCTCTTATGTACAATACTATAACTACTATAATACTGCTCCTATGTACAATAATATAACTACTATAATACTGCTCCTATGTACAATAATATAACTACTATAATACTTCTCCTATGTACAAGAATATAACTACTATAATACTGTCTCCTATATACAAGAATATAACTACTATAATACTGCCTCCTATGTACAAGGATATAACTACTATAATACTGTTCCTATGTACAAGAATATAACTACTATAATACTGCTCCTATGTACAGGAATATAACTACTATAATACTGCTCCTATGTACAAGGATATAACTACTATAATACTGCTCCTATGTACAAGAATATAACTACTATAATACTGCCTCCTATATACAAGAATATAACTACTATAATACTGCTCCTATGTACAAGGATATAACTACTATAATACTGTCTCCTATATACAAGAATATAACTACTATAATACTGCCTCCTATGTACAAGGATATAACTACTATAATACTGCTCCTATGTACAAGAATATAACTGCTATAATACTGCTCCTATGTACAAGAATATAACTACTATAATACTGCCTCCTATGTACAAGAATATAACTACTAAAATACTACTATGTACAAGAATATAACTACTATAAATACTGCTCCTATGTACAAGAATATAACTACTATAAATACTGCTCCTATGTACAAGAATATAACTACTATAATACTGCTCCTATGTACAAGAATATAACTACTATAATACTGCTCCTATGTACAAGAATATAACTACTATAATACTGCTCCTATGTACAAGAATATAACTACTATAATACTGCTCCTATGTACAAGAATATAACTACTATAATACTGTTCCTATGTACAAGAATATAACTACTATAATACTGCTCCTATGTACAGGAATATAACTACTATAATACTGCTCCTATGTACAAGGATATAACTACTATAATACTGCTCCTATGTACAAGAATATAACTACTATAATACTGCCTCCTATATACAAGAATATAACTACTATAATACTGCCTCCTATATACAAGAATATAACTACTATAATACTGCTCCTATGGATGCAAATATCACTATTTTTGGTCCTGAACATTTAGCATTACTCCACATACTGTATATAATGACCTATAGAAGGTATTAGATAATTCATATAAAGGTCTTGAACAATAAAGCTTCTGAACCCCGTACCTCAGCGCTGCCGTGTTATATAACGACGCACTATTATTGCCAAATTTCAATTTATTAAGACAACGGATCAAATGCTTCAGAGACAAGTGGAAGTGACATGGAAAATGCTACAGATATGATCTGATGAATGAATATAGAAAAATGAATTTATTCTGCATGTATATGGGACGAGACTAGAAGAAAAATGTGAGTATAATGAATGATTGAGTTAACCCTTTTGTGACAATGTGGTAAGTTTTTGAAATCTACCCTTCAGGGGGTTGTCCGGCTTTTTGTGGTGGCCAATCTTCAGGATAGCCGATGACTATTAGATCGGCGAGGGTCTGACACTCCGCACCCCCACCAATCCTCTGTTCTGCAGTAAATAGGAACAGCGGTACAGTAACCAGCTCCGTCCACTGGAGAAGGGATGGCGCTGTGTAGTTCCAGGGTCGAAGCTACATTGAAATAGCTGATCGCGGAGGTGCTGAGGGCAGGACCATCAATTGTACGTTTCTGGACAATCCCTTTAAAGTTTAGATTGATTGTAAAATATTACGGAAAGGCCTTAATAATCTGACAGCATGGGCAGTGAAAGTTAATGCTGAGCACTCAACGTCAAGCAGCAGCTGCAAAAGCAAATCTGATTTTAGGCTGTACAAATCCCTTGTAAAAATTCCAGCTTCTGGCTCTACACTGACACCAGCACTTATAGATCCTGCAAAGATGTCTGGCAGCCTCCAGAGCAGGCGTTTGGTGGTATTTAAAGGGAACCTGTCACCAGGATTTTGTGTATAAGGCTGAGGACATGGGCTGCTAGATGGCCGCTAGCACATCCGCAATACCCAGTCCCCATAGCTCTGTGTGCTTTTATTGTGTCAAAAAACTGATTTGATACATATGCAAATTAACCTAAGATGAGTCCTGTATGTGAGACGAGTCAGGGACAGGACTCATCTCAGGTTAATTTGCATATGTATCAAATCGTTTTTTTTTACACAATAAAAGCACACAGAGCTATGGGGACTGGGTATTGCGGATGTGCTAGCGGCCATCTAGCAACCCATGTCCTCAGCCTTATACACAAAATCCTGGTGACAGGTTCCCTTTAAAGAGTGTAGGGATTGTTAAAAGGCACTTTGCGGTGACATATATCGGTGTCCCTACCAATCAAGTGAAAGATCGGACATTTTCATTGTTTTCCCAAAGCACAGCGCCACACAAGAGGTTGTGGCAGTGCCTGGAACTGCAGAAAAAAAACATTCAATATATCCATGTAAGAATATAACATAACTGATTCCGTATTACACATACGATGCTACGCGCGACCTGTTCTACTTCACTCCACTCGGATATTTCTAGAAGCTGTAAAATAATTTAGAGATTCTGACGACGACTAATAGAAAAAAACCTTCTTCAATGTGTCTTCTGGATTCTGTGCGCTCTGATTGACGAGATCTCATCTGCAGGAGCATAAAGATGAAGAACTATACATAATAGAAATGACAAAACACAACAGCAAAGACGTACGGCCTTTAATAAGTACAGCCTGAGAGGGAGGCAAGATGGGGAGATGTCTGAGGAGGAGAAGAAGACATTAAACAGGAAGGAGCCACGTTCTTACAGTCATAAAGCAGGAGACTGGAGATATAGGTGCACTACATGGAGAAGACTGGAGATATTGGTGCACTACATGGAGCAGACTGGAGATATAGGTGCACGACATGGAGAAGACTGGAGATATAGGTGCACTACATGGAGAAGACTGGAGATATAGGTGCACTACATGGAGCAGAAGACTGGAGATATAGGTGCACTACATGGAGAAGACTGGAGGTATAGGTGCACTGCATGGAGAAGACTGGAGGTATAGGTGCACTACATGGAGAAGACTGGAGGTATAGGTGCACTACATGGAGAAGACTGGAGGTATAGGTGCACTGCATGGAGAAGACTGGAGATATAGGTGCACTGTATGGAGAAGACTGGAGATATAGGGGCACTGTATGAAGGAGACTGGAGATATAGGTGCACTACATGGAGAAGACTGGATGTATAGGTGCACTGCATGGAGAAGACTGGAGGTATAGGTGCACTACATGGAGAAGACTGGAGGTATAGGTGCACTGCATGGAGAAGACTGGAGATATAGGTGCACTGTATGGAGAAGACTGGAGATATAGGGGCACTGTATGAAGGAGACTGGAGATATAGGTGCACTACATGGAGAAGACTGGATGTATAGGTGCACTGCATGGAGAAGACTGGAGGTATAGGTGCACTACATGGAGAAGACTGGAGGTATAGGTGCACTGCATGGAGAAGACTGGAGATATAGGTGCACTGTATGAAGGAGACTGGAGATATAGGTGCACTGTATGAAGGAGACTGGAGATATAGGTGCACTGTATGAAGGAGACTGGAGATATAGGTGCACTGTATGAAGGAGACTGGAGATATAGGTGCACTGTATGAAGGAGACTGGAGATATAGGTGCACTACATGGAGAAGACTGGAGATATTGGTGCACTACATGGAGAAGACTGGAGATATAGGTGCACTACATGGAGCAGAAGACTGGAGATATTGGTGCACTACATGGAGAAGACTGGAGGTATAGGTGCACTGCATGGAGAAGACTGGAGATATAGGTGCACTGTATGGAGAAGACTGGAGATATAGGTGCACTGTATGGAGAAGACTGGAGATATAGGTGCACTACATGGAGAAGACTGGAGATATAGGTGCACTGTATGAAGGAGACTGGAGATATAGGTGCACTGTATGAAGGAGACTGGAGGTATAGGTGCACTGTATGAAGGAGACTGGAGATATAGGTGCACTACATGGAGCAGAAGACTGGAGGTATAGGTGCACTGCATGGAGAAGACTGGAGATATAGGTGCACTGCATGGAGAAGACTGGAGATATAGGTGCACTGTATGAAGGAGACTGGAGATATAGGTGCACTACATGGAGCAGAAGACTGGAGATATAGGTGCACTACATGGAGAAGACTGGAGATATAGGTGCACTGTATGAAGGAGACTGGAGATATAGGTGCACTGTATGAAGGAGACTGGAGATATAGGTGCACTACATGGAGAAGACTGGAGGTATAGGTGCACTACATGGAGAAGACTGGAGGTATAGGTGCACTACATGGAGAAGACTGGAGGTATAGGTGCACTACATGGAGAAGACTGGAGATATAGGTGCACTACATGGAGAAGACTGGAGGTATAGGTCCACTACATGGAGAAGACTGGAGATATAGGTGCACTACATGGAGCAGAAGACTGGAGATATAGGTGCACTACATGGAGAAGACTGGAGATATAGGTGCACTGTATGAAGGAGACTGGAGATATAGGTGCACTACATGGAGAAGACTGGCGGTATAGGTGCACTACATGGGGGAGACTGGAGATATAGGTGCACTACATGGAGAAGACTGGAGATATAGGTGCACTGTATGAAGGAGACTGGAGATATAGGTGCACTGTATGAAGGAGACTGGAGGTATAGGTGCACTACATGGAGAAGACTGGAGGTATAGGTGCACTACATGGGGGAGACTGGAGATATAGGTGCACTGTATGAAGGAGACTGGAGATATAGGTGCACTGTATGAAGGAGACTGGAGATATAGGTGCACTGTATGGGGAAGACTGTAGATATAGGTTCACTACCAGATGCAGAAGATGGAAGCTATAGGTGCACTACATGGGGGAGACTGGAGGTATAGGTGCACTGTATGGGGAAGACTGTAGATATAGGTTCACTACCAGATGCAGAAGATGGAAGCTATAGGTGCACTACATGGGGGAGACTGGAGATATAGGTGCACTACATGGGGGAGACTGGAGGTATAGGTGCACTACATGGGGGAGACTGGAGGTATAGGTGCACTACATGGAGGAGACTGGAGATAAAGGTGCACTGTATGGAGGAGACTGGAGGTATAGGTGCACTGTATGGAGAAGACTGGAGATATAGGTGCACTACATGGAGGAGACTGGAGATATAGGTGCACTACATGGAGGAGACTGGAGATATAGGTGCACTACATGGAGGAGACTGGAGGTATAGGTGCACTACATGGAGAAGACTGTAGATATAGGTTCACTACCAGATGCAGAAGATGGAAGCTATAGGTGCACTACAAAGATAAGAAGATTGGAGATACAGACGCAGTACACGGAGAAGAAGACTGGAGCTATGGGTGTATTATAAAGAGCAGGCTATATATCAGTGCACTACATGGAGCAGAAGGCTAAAGAAAATACACAGTCAAGTCCCATTATTATGACCTCCTTTACTTTCAACGTCGGCAGCCAGTAGCTTATAAAGGAAGTCACGTGTGCCGAGCTGGCTCAGTGAGTATATAAGGTGTGGTGAGCTGGCTTGGTGGGTATATAAAGTATGGTGAACTAGCTCAGTGAGTTTATAAGGTATGGTGAGCTGGCTCAGTGAGTATATAAGGTGTGGTGAGCTGGCTTGGTGTGTATATAAGGTGTGGTGAGCTGGCTCGGTGAGTATATAAAGTGTGGTGAGCTGGCTCGGTGAGTATATAAAGTGTGGTGAGCTGGCTCGGTGAGTATATAAGGTGTGGTGAGCTGGCTCGGTGAGTATATAAGGTGTGGTGAGCTGGCTCGGTGAGTATATAAGGTGTGGTGAGCTGGCTCGGTGGGTATATAAGGTGTGGTGAGCTGGCTCGGTGGGTATATAAGGTGTTATGAGCTGGCTCGGTGGGTATATAAGGTGTGGTGAGCTGGCTCGATGGGTATATAAGGTGTGGTGAGCTGGCTCGGTGGGTATATATGATGTGCTGAGCTGGCTCAGTAAGTAGGGATGAGCGAACTCGAACTGTATAGTTCGGGTTCGTACCGAATTTTGGGGTGTCCGTGACACGGACCCGAACCCGGACATTTTCGTAAAAGTCCGGGTTCGGGTTCGGTGTTCGTCGCTTTCTTCGCGCTTTTGTGACGCTTTCTTGGCGCTTTTTGAAAGGCTGCAAAGCAGCCAATCAACAAGCGTCATACTACTTGCCCCAAGAGGCCATCACAGCCATGCCTACTATTGGCATGGCTGTGATTGGCCAGAGCACCATGTGACCCAGCCTCTATTTAAGCTGGAGTCACATAGCGCCGCCCGTCACTCTGCTCTGATTAGCGTAGGGAGAGGTTGCGGCTGCGACAGTAGGGCGAGATTAGGCAGATTAACTCCTCCAAAGGACTTGATTAACTGATCGATCTGCAGCTGTGGATCATTGAGCTGCTGATCCTCAATTGCTCACTGTTTTTAGGCTGCACAGACCGTTTGTCAGTCTCATTTTTCTGGGGTGATCGGCGGCCATTTTGTGTCTTGTGGTGCGCCAGCACAAGCTGCGACCAAGTGCATTTAACCCTCAATGGTGTGGTTGTTTTTTGGCTAAAGCCTACATCAGGGTGAAGCTGTCACACCAAGTGCATTTAACCAGCAATAGTCTGTTCATTTTTTGGCCATATACAAAATCAGGGGCAAGCTGCGCCTGTCACCAAGTGCATTTAACCCTCAATGGTGTGGTTGTTTTTTGGCTAAAGCCTACATCAGGGTGAAGCTGTCACACCAAGTGCATTTAACCAGCAATAGTCTGTTCATTTTTTGGCCATATACAAAATCAGGGGCAAGCTGCGCCTGTCACCAAGTGCATTTAACCCTCAATGGTGTGGTTGTTTTTTGGCTAAAGCCTACATCAGGGTGAAGCTGTCACACCAAGTGCATTTAACCAGCAATAGTCTGTTCATTTTTTGGCCATATCCCAGTCTAATTCTGTCACTAAATCCATACCGGTCACCCAGCGCCTAAATACTAGGCCTCAAATTTATATCCAGCTAAATCTGTCCCTAGTGCTGTAGCTGGGCGAGTTATTTAGTGTCCGTTCAAGCACATTTCTTGTTCTGGGTTGAAATACAATTCCCAATTTAGCAATTTCATAATTTAGTGGTTCCTGCTATATCAGAGCTATTTGAAATCTATCCCAAAAAGGGTATATAATATTGAAGGTGCACATTGGGTCATTCAGAATAACTTCACACACACCCGCTACTGTGTATTTCCAAGTCTAATTCTGTCACTAAACCCATACCTGTCACCCAGCGCCTAAATACTAGGCCTCAAATTTAAATCCCTCTAAATCTCTCGTTACCCACCGCTGTACTGTTGTTGCTGGGCAAGATATTTAGTGTCCGTCCAAGCACATTTTTTGTTCTGGGTTGAAGTACAATTCCCAATTTAGCAATTTCATAATTTAGTGGTTTCTGCTATATCAGAGCTATTTGAAATCTATCCCTAAAAGGGTATATAATATTGAAGGTGCACATAGGGTCATTCAGAATAACTTCACACACACGCTTCTGTGCATTTCCAAGTCTAATTCTGTCACTAAATCCATACCTGTCACCCAGCGCCTAAATACTAGGCCTCAAATTTAATTCCCTCTAAATCTCTCGTTACCCACCGCTGTACTGTTGTTGCTGGGCAAGATATTTAGTGTCTGTCAAAGCACATTTTTTGTTCTGGGTTGAAGTACAATTCCCAATTTAGCAATTTCATAATTTAGTGGTTTCTGCTATATCAGAGCTATTTGAAATCTATCCCTAAAAGGGTATATAATATTGAAGGTGCACATAGGGTCATTCAGAATAACTTCACACACACCCGCTACTGTGTATTTCCAAGTCTAATTCTGTCACTAAATCCATACCGGTGACCCAGCGCCTAAATACTAGGCCTCAAATTTAATTCCCTCTAAATCTCTCGTTACCCACCGCTGTACTGTTGTTGCTGGGCAAGATATTTAGTGTCCGTCAAAGCACATTTTTTGTTCTGGGTTGAAGTACAATTCCCAATTTAGCAATTTCATAATTTAGTGGTTTCTGCTATATCAGAGCTATTTGAAATCTATCCCTAAAAGGGTATATAATATTGAAGGTGCACATAGGGTCATTCAGAATAACTTCACACACACCCGCTACTGTGTATTTCCAAGTCTAATTCTGTCACTAAATCCATACCGGTGACCCAGCGCCTAAATACTAGGCCTCAAATTTAATTCCCTCTAAATCTCTCGTTACCCACCGCTGTACTGTTGTTGCTGGGCAAGATATTTAGTGTCCGTCAAAGCACATTTTTTGTTCTGGGTTGAAGTACAATTCCCAATTTAGCAATTTCATAATTTAGTGGTTTCTGCTATATCAGAGCTATTTGAAATCTATCCCTAAAAGGGTATATAATATTGAAGGTGCACATAGGGTCATTCAGAATAACTTCACACACCCGCTACTGTGTATTTCCAAGTCTAATTCTGTCACTAAATCCATACCGGTGACCCAGCGCCTAAATACTAGGCCTCAAATTTAATTCCCTCTAAATCTCTCGTTACCCACCGCTGTACTGTTGTTGCTGGGCAAGATATTTAGTGTCCGTCAAAGCACATTTTTTGTTCTGGGTTGAAGTACAATTCCCAATTTAGCAATTTCATAATTTAGTGGTTTCTGCTATATCAGAGCTATTTGAAATCTATCCCTAAAAGGGTATATAATATTGAAGGTGCACATAGGGTCATTCAGAATAACTTCACACACACGCTTCTGTGCATTTCCAAGTCTAATTCTGTCACTAAATCCATACCGGTGACCCAGCGCCTAAATACTAGGCCTCAAATTTAAATCCCTCTAAATCTCTCGTTACCCACCGCTGTACTGTTGTTGCTGGGCAAGATATTTAGTGTCTGTCAAAGCACATTTTTTGTTCTGGGTTGAAGTACAATTCCCAATTTAGCAATTTCATAATTTAGTGGTTTCTGCTATATCAGAGCTATTTGAAATCTATCCCTAAAAGGGTATATAATATTGAAGGTGCACATAGGGTCATTCAGAATAACTTCACACACACCCGCTACTGTGTATTTCCAAGTCTAATTCTGTCACTAAATCCATACCGGTGACCCAGCGCCTAAATACTAGGCCTCAAATTTAATTCCCTCTAAATCTCTCGTTACCCACCGCTGTACTGTTGTTGCTGGGCAAGATATTTAGTGTCCGTCAAAGCACATTTTTTGTTCTGGGTTGAAGTACAATTCCCAATTTAGCAATTTCATAATTTAGTGGTTTCTGCTATATCAGAGCTATTTGAAATCTATCCCTAAAAGGGTATATAATATTGAAGGTGCACATAGGGTCATTCAGAATAACTTCACACACACCCGCTACTGTGTATTTCCAAGTCTAATTCTGTCACTAAACCCATACCTGTCACCCAGCGCCTAAATACTAGGCCTCAAATTTAAATCCCTCTAAATCTCTCGTTACCCACCGTTGTCCTGTTGTAGCTGGGAAAGTTATTTAGTGCCCGTCAAAGCACATTTTTTGTTCTGGGTTGAAGTACAATTCCCAATTTAGCAATTTCATAATTTAGTGGTTCCTGCTATATCAGAGCTATTTGAAATCTATCCCAAAAAGGGTATATAATATTCAAGGTGCACATTGGGTCATTCAGAATAACTTCACACACACGCTTCTGTGCATTTCCAAGTCTAATTCTGTCACTAAATCCATACCGGTCACCCAGCGCCTAAATACTAGGCCTCAAATTTATATCCCGCTGAATTTGAATACAATACATTGGGCCAAATAATATATTTGTTGTTGTGGTGAACCATAACAATGAGAAAAACATCTAGTAAGGGACGCGGACGTGGACATGGTCGTGGTGGTGTTAGTGGACCCTCTGGTGCTGGGAGAGGACGTGGCCGTTCTGCCACATCCACACGTCCTAGTGTACCAACTACCTCAGGTCCCAGTAGCCGCCAGAATTTACAGCGATATATGGTGGGGCCCAATGCCGTTCTAAGGATGGTAAGGCCTGAGCAGGTACAGGCATTAGTCAATTGGGTGGCCGACAGTGGATCCAGCACGTTCACATTATCTCCCACCCAGTCTTCTGCAGAAAGCGCACAGATGGCGCCTGAAAACCAACCCCATCAGTCTGTCACATCACCCCCATGCATACCAGGGAAACTGTCTCAGCCTCAAGTTATGCAGCAGTCTCTTATGCTGTTTGAAGACTCCGCTGGCAGGGTTTCCCAAGGGCATCCACCTAGCCCTTCCCCAGCGGTGAAAGACATAGAATGCACTGACGCACAACCACTTATGTTTCCTGATGATGAGGACATGGGAATACCACCTCAGCATGTCTCTGATGATGACGAAACACAGGTGCCAACTGCTGCGTCTTTCTGCAGTGTGCAGACTGAACAGGAGGTCAGGGATCAAGACTGGGTGGAAGACGATGCAGGGGACGATGAGGTCCTAGACCCCACATGGAATGAAGGTCGTGCCACTGACTTTCACAGTTCGGAGGAAGAGGCAGTGGTGAGACCGAGCCAACAGCGTAGCAAAAGAGGGAGCAGTGGGCAAAAGCAGAACACCCGCCGCCAAGAGACTCCGCCTGCTACTGACCGCCGCCATCTGGGACCGAGCACCCCAAAGGCAGCTTCAAGGAGTTCCCTGGCATGGCACTTCTTCAAACAATGTGCTGACGACAAGACCCGAGTGGTTTGCACGCTGTGCCATCAGAGCCTGAAGCGAGGCATTAACGTTCTGAACCTGAGCACAACCTGCATGACCAGGCACCTGCATGCAAAGCATGAACTGCAGTGGAGTAAACACCTTAAAACCAAGGAAGTCACTCAGGCTCCCCCTGCTACCTCTTCTGCTGCTGCCGCCTCGGCCTCTTCCTCCGCCTCTGGAGGAACGTTGGCACCTGCCGCCCAGCAAACAGGGGATGTACCACCAACACCACCACCACCACCTCCGTCACCAAGCGTCTCAACCATGTCACACGCCAGCGTTCAGCTCTCCATCTCACAAACATTTGATAGAAAGCGTAAATTCCCACCTAGCCACCCTCGATCCCTGGCCCTGAATGCCAGCATTTCTAAACTACTGGCCTATGAAATGCTGTCATTTAGGCTGGTGGACACAGACAGCTTCAAACAGCTCATGTCGCTTGCTGTCCCACAGTATGTTGTTCCCAGCCGCCACTACTTCTCCAAGAGAGCCGTGCCTTCCCTGCACAACCAAGTATCCGATAAAATCAAGTGTGCACTGCGCAACGCCATCTGTAGCAAGGTCCACCTAACCACAGATACGTGGACCAGTAAGCACGGCCAGGGACGCTATATCTCCCTAACTGCACACTGGGTAAATGTAGTGGCAGCTGGGCCCCAGGCGGAGAGCTGTTTGGCGCACGTCCTGCCGCCGCCAAGGATCGCAGGGCAACATTCTTTGCCTCCTGTTGCCACCTCCTCCTTCTCGGCTTCCTCCTCCTCTTCTTCCACCTGCTCATCCAGTCAGCCACACACCTTCACCACCAACTTCAGCACAGCCCGGGGTAAACGTCAGCAGGCCATTCTGAAACTCATATGTTTGGGGGACAGGCCCCACACCGCACAGGAGTTGTGGCGGGGTATTGAACAACAGACCGACGAGTGGTTGCTGCCGGTGAGCCTCAAGCCCGGCCTGGTGGTGTGTGATAATGGGCGAAATCTCGTTGCAGCTCTGGGACTAGCCAATTTGACGCACATCCCTTGCTTGGCGCATGTGCTGAATTTGGTGGTGCAGAAGTTCATTCACAACTACCCCGACATGTCAGAGCTGCTGCATAAAGTGCGGGCCGTCTGTTCGCGCTTCCGGCGTTCACATCCTGCCGCTGCTCGCCTGTCTGCGCTACAGCGTAACTTCGGCCTTCCCGCTCACCGCCTCATATGCGACGTGCCCACCAGGTGGAACTCCACCTTGCACATGCTGGACAGACTGTGCGAGCAGCAGCAGGCCATAGTGGAGTTTCAGCTGCAGCACGCACGGGTCAGTCGCACTACAGAACAGCACCACTTCACCACCAATGACTGGGCCTCCATGCGAGACCTGTGTGCCCTGTTGCGCTGTTTCGAGTACTCCACCAACATGGCCAGTGGCGATGACACCGTTATCAGCGTTACAATACCACTTCTATGTCTCCTTGAGAAAACACTTAGGGCGATGATGGAACAGGAGGTGGCCCAGGAGGAGGAGGAGGAGGATGAGGAAGAGGGGTCATTTTTAGCACTTTCAGGCCAGTCTCTTCGAAGTGACTCAGAGGGAGGTTTTTTGCAACAGCAGAGGCCAGGTACAAATGTGGCCAGCCAGGGCCCACTACTGGAGGACGAGGAGGACGAGGATGAGGAGGAGGTGGAGGAGGATGAGGATGAAGCATGGTCACAGCGGGGTGGCACCCAACGCAGCTCGGGTCCATCACTGGTGCGTGGCTGGGGGGAAAGGCAGGACGATGACGATACGCCTCCCACAGAGGATAGCTTGTCCTTACCCCTGGGCAGCCTGGCACACATGAGCGACTACATGCTGCAGTGCCTGCGCAACGACAGCAGAGTTGCCCACATTTTAACCTGTGCGGACTACTGGGTTGCCACCCTGCTGGATCCACGCTACAAAGACAATGTGCCCACCTTACTTCCTGCACTGGAGCGTGATAGGAAGATGCGCGAGTACAAGCGCACGTTGGTAGACGCGCTACTGAGAGCATTCCCAAATGTCACAGGGGAACAAGTGGAAGCCCAAGGCCAAGGCAGAGGAGGAGCAAGAGGTCGCCAAGGCAGCTGTGTCACGGCCAGCTCCTCTGAGGGCAGGGTTAGCATGGCAGAGATGTGGAAAACTTTTGTCAACACGCCACAGCTAACTGCACCACCACCTGATACGCAACGTGTTAGCAGGAGGCAACATTTCACTAACATGGTGGAACAGTACGTGTGCACACCCCTCCACGTACTGACTGATGGTTCGGCCCCATTCAACTTCTGGGTCTCTAAATTGTCCACGTGGCCAGAGCTAGCCTTTTATGCCTTGGAGGTGCTGGCCTGCCCGGCAGCCAGCGTTTTGTCTGAACGTGTATTCAGCACGGCAGGGGGCGTCATTACAGACAAACGCAGCCGCCTGTCTACAGCCAATGTGGACAAGCTGACGTTCATAAAAATGAACCAGGCATGGATCCCACAGGACCTGTCCGTCCCTTGTCCAGATTAGACATTAACTACCTCCCCATAACCATATATTATTGGACTCCAGGGCACTTCCTCATTCAATCCTATTTTTATTTTCATTTTACCATTATATTGCGAGGCTACCCAAAGTTGAATGAACCTCTCCTCTGCCTGTGTGCTAGGCCTAAATATATGCCAATGGACTGTTGCAGTGGTGGCTGACGTGAAGCCTCATTCTCTGCTATGACATGCAGACTGATTCTCTGCTGTCATGAAGCCAGATTGTCTGTTACGGGACCTCTCTGCTCTGCCTGTGTGCTAGGCCTAAATATATGCCAATGGACTGTTGCAGTGGTGGGTGACGTGAAGCCTCATTCTCTGCTATGACATGCAGACTGATTCTCTGCTGACATGAAGCCAGATTGTCTGTTACGGGACCTCTCTGCTCTGCCTGTGTGCTAGGCCTAAATATATGCCAATGGACTGTTGCAGTGGTGGGTGACGTGAAGCCTCATTCTCTGCTATGACATGCAGACTGATTCTCTGCTGACATGAAGCCAGATCCTCTTTTACGGGACCTCTCTCCTCTGCCTGGGTGCTGGGCCTAAATTTATGACAATGGACTGTTGCAGTGGTGGCTGACGTGAAGCCTGATTCTCTGCTATGACATGCAGACTGATTCTCTGCTGTCATGAAGCCAGATTGTCTGTTACGGGACCTCTCTGCTCTGCCTGTGTGCTAGGCCTAAATATATGCCAATGGACTGTTGCAGTGGTGGGTGACGTGAAGCCTGATTCTCTGCTATGATATGAAGACTGATTCTCTGCTGACATGAAGCCAGATTGTCTGTTACGGGACCTTTCTCCTCTGCCTGGGTTCTGGGCCTAAATTTATGAAAATTGACTCTTACAGTGGTGGGTGACGTGAAGCCTGATTCTCTGCTATGATATGAAGACTGATTCTCTGCTGACATGAAGCCAGATTGTCTGTTACGGGACCTTTCTCCTCTGCCTGGGTTCTGGGCCTAAATTTATGAAAATTGACTCTTACAGTGGTGGGTGACGTGAAGCCTGATTCTCTGCTATGATATGAAGACTGATTCTCTGCTGACATGAAGCCAGATTGTCTGTTACGGGACCTTTCTCCTCTGCCTGGGTTCTGGGCCTAAATTTATGAAAATTGACTGTTGCAGTGGTGGGTGACGTGAAGCCTGATTCTCTGCTATGATATGAAGACTGATTCTCTGCTGACATGAAGCCAGATTGTCTGTTACGGGACCTTTCTCCTCTGCCTGGGTTCTGGGCCTAAATTTATGAAAATTGACTCTTACAGTGGTGGGTGACGTGAAGCCTGATTCTCTGCTATGATATGAAGACTGATTCTCTGCTGACATGAAGCCAGATTGTCTGTTACGGGACCTTTCTCCTCTGCCTGGGTTCTGGGCCTAAATTTATGAAAATTGACTCTTACAGTGGTGGGTGACGTGAAGCCTGATTCTCTGCTATGATATGAAGACTGATTCTCTGCTGACATGAAGCCAGATTGTCTGTTACGGGACCTTTCTCCTCTGCCTGGGTTCTGGGCCTAAATTTATGAAAATTGACTGTTGCAGTGGTGGGTGACGTGAAGCCTGATTCTCTGCTATGATATGAAGACTGATTCTCTGCTGACATGAAGCCAGATTGTCTGTTACGGGACCTTTCTCCTCTGCCTGGGTTCTGGGCCTAAATTTATGAAAATTGACTCTTACAGTGGTGGGTGACGTGAAGCCTGATTCTCTGCTATGATATGAAGACTGATTCTCTGCTGACATGAAGCCAGATTCTCTGTTACGGGACCTCTCTCCTCTGCCTGGGTGCTGGGCCTAAATTTATGACAATGGACTGTTGCAGTGGTGGCTGACGTGAAGCCTGATTCTCTGCTATGACATGCAGACTGATTCTCTGCTGTCATGAAGCCAGATTGTCTGTTACGGGACCTCTCTGCTCTGCCTGTGTGCTAGGCCTAAATATATGCCAATGGACTGTTGCAGTGGTGGGTGACGTGAAGCCTGATTCTCTGCTATGATATGAAGACTGATTCTCTGCTGACATGAAGCCAGATTGTCTGTTACGGGACCTTTCTCCTCTGCCTGGGTTCTGGGCCTAAATTTATGAAAATTGACTCTTACAGTGGTGGGTGACGTGAAGCCTGATTCTCTGCTATGATATGAAGACTGATTCTCTGCTGACATGAAGCCAGATTGTCTGTTACGGGACCTTTCTCCTCTGCCTGGGTTCTGGGCCTAAATTTATGAAAATTGACTCTTACAGTGGTGGGTGACGTGAAGCCTGATTCTCTGCTATGATATGAAGACTGATTCTCTGCTGACATGAAGCCAGATTCTCTGTTACGGGACCTCTCTCCTCTGCCTGGGTGCTGGGCCTAAATTTATGACAATGGACTGTTGCAGTGGTGGCTGACGTGAAGCCTGATTCTCTGCTATGACATGCAGACTGATTCTCTGCTGACATGAAGCCAGATCCTCTGTTACGGGACCTCTCTCCTCTGCCTGTGTGTGTGCTGGGCCTAAATATATGCCAATGGACTGTTGCAGTGGTGGCTGACGTGAAGCCTCATTCTCTGCTATGACATGCAGACTGATTCTCTGCTGACATGAAGCCAGATTCTCTGTTACGGGACCTCTCTCCTCTGCCTGTGTGTGTGCTGGGCCTAAATATATGCCAATGGACTGTTGCAGTGGTGGCTGACGTGAAGCCTCATTCTCTGCTATGACATGCAGACTAATTCTCTGCTGACATGAAGACAGATTCTCTGTTACGGGACCTCCCTCCTCTGCCTGGGTGCTGGGCCTAAATATATGCCAATGGACTGTTGCAGTGGTGGCTGACGTGAAGCCTCATTCTCTGCTATGACATGCAGACTGATTCTCTGCTGACATGAAGCCAGATTGTCTGTTACGGGACCTCTCTCCTCTGCCTGGGTGCTGGGCCTAAATATATGCCAATGGACTGTTGCAGTGGTGGCTGACGTGAAGCCTCATTCTCTGCTATGACATGCAGACTAATTCTCTGCTGACATGAAGACAGATTCTCTGTTACGGGACCTCTCTCCTCTGCCTGGGTGCCGGGGCCTAAATATCTGAGAATGGACTGTTCCAGTGGTGGGTGACGGGAAGCCAGATTCTCTGCTATGGAACCTCTCTCCAATTGATTTTGGTTAATTTTTATTTATTTAATTTTTATTTTAATTCATTTCCCTATCCACATTTGTTTGCAGGGGATTTACCTACATGTTGCTGCCTTTTGCAGCCCTCTAGCTCTTTCCTGGGCTGTTTTACAGCCTTTTTAGTGCCGAAAAGTTCGGGTCCCCATTGACTTCAATGGGGTTCGGGTTCGGGACGAAGTTCGGATCGGGTTCGGATCCCGAACCCGAACATTTCCGGGATGTTCGGCCGAACTTCTCGAACCCGAACATCCAGGTGTTCGCTCAACTCTATCAGTAAGTATATAAGGTGTGGTGAGCTGGCTCAGTGAGTATTTAAGGTGTGGTGAGCCGGCTTGGTAGGTATATAAGGTATGGTGAGCTGGCTTGGTGGGTATATAAGGTGTGATAGGCTTTCTGCACACTTATCCCTCGTTGCTGTCATGGGTAAAAGGGGCGATTTATCAGAGTTGCAGGAAGGGATGATTATTGGCTTTCGGTCCCGGGTGGCGGTATTTCTGGACCTGCGCAGTATGAACTGTTCTCTGCTGCTGTGGTGAACGTGTACGGTGAGTGGATAAATGGCAGCATTGTGAATAAGCGTTCTAGAAACCTCAGGGCATTCTCTGGGCCACTCATCCATGTGGTAGGCACTCTGAACAGATTTGAGTATGAATCCATCCTTGCAGATCACATACACCCCTACATGCTGACTGTCTCCCCTGGGGTGGATGGGATCTTCCAGCAAGACAATGCAACGTCAGATGCCAAGTACTACCCTGACCCCTAATTTCCCAGACTGGAACCAAATTGAGCATCTGTGGGACACCTCACTGGTCGTGTCCGCTCTATGGATCTCCCTCCAGCAGCTGTGGGATGCTCTGCGGTCAGCATGGCTCCAGATACCTGTGACAACCGACCAGGACCTTATGGAGTCACTCCGGGCCTGTCTACTGCTGTCCGTGCTGCACACGGCGGTCACTCTGGATATTAGCTGGCGGCAGAATAATAGGACTGGACTGGGTAGGACATGAAGTGGGCTACAGATTTAGGTTCTCTACATGGAGCAGAAGACTGGAAATATAGGTGCACAACATGGAAAAGATGAGGAGCGCTATAGGACTTAAAATGAGCAAAAGCTAGAATTCTAGGTGTATTACATAAAGTAGAAAATTAGCCTTATGGGTGTATTATATGGGGCAGAGCATGAATACTGGGGCAATCAGAGTATTATATGGAGGAAATCACTACAGCAATATATAGAGCAATGCGGTGTATTATACTGAGTACAGGAGTTAAACATACTGTGCATGAAACAGAAGAGTAAAATTATAGGTGCAATATACATAGAGCAGTACAGTGCAGCTATAGGTGCATTATACAGAGCAGGACACTCCAGCTACAGGTACAATACATAGAGCAGTACAGTGCAGCTATAGGTGCATTATACAGAGCAGTACAGTGCAGCTATAGGTACAATACATAGAGCAGTACAGTGCAGCTATAGGTACAATACATAGAGCAGTACAGTGCAGCTATAGGTGTATTATACAGAGCAGGACACTCCAGCTACAGGTACAATACATAGAGCAGTACAGTGCAGCTATAGGTACAATACATAGAGCAGTACAGTGCAGCTATAGGTACAATACATAGAGCAGTACAGTGCAGCTATAGGTACAATACATAGAGCAGTACAGTGCAGCTATAGGTGTATTATACAGAGCAGGACACTCCAGCTACAGGTACAATACATAGAGCAGTACAGTGCAGCTATAGGTACAATACATAGAGCAGTACAGTGCAGCTATAGGTACAATACATAGAGCAGTACACTCCAGCTACAGGTACAATACATAGAGCAGTACACTCCAGCTACAGGTACAATACATAGAGCAGTACAGTGCAGCTACAGGTACAATACATAGAGCAGTACAGTGCAGCTATAGGTACAATACATAGAGCAGTACAGTGCAGCTACAGGTACAATACATAGAGCAGTACAGTGCAGCTATAGGTACAATACATAGAGCAGTACAGTGCAGCTATAGATACAATACATAGAGCAGTACAGTGCAGCTACAGGTACAATACATAGAGCAGTACAGTGCAGCTATAGGTGTATTATATGGAGCAGGACACTCCAGCTACAGTCAGGTCCATAAATATTGGGACATCAACACAATTCTAACATATTTGGCTCTATACACCACCAAAATGGATTTGAAATAAAAAAAACGAACAAAACGTGCTTTACCTGCAGACTGTCAGCGTTACCTGCAGACTGTCAGCTTTAATTTAAGGGGATATACATCCAAATCAGGTGAACGGTGCAGGAATTACAGCAGTTTGCATCTGTGTCTCCCACTTGTAAAGGGACCAAAAGTAATGGGGCAGAATAATCATCATAAATTAAACTTTCACCTTTTAATACTTGGTTGCAAATCCCTTGCAGTCAATTACAGCCTGAAGTCTGGAACGCATAGACATCACCAGACGCTGGTTTCATCCCTGGTGACGCTCTGCCCGGCCTCTACTGCAACTGTCTTCAGTTCCTGCTTGTTCTTGGGGCATTTTCCCTTCAGTTTTGTCTTCAGCAAGTGAAATTCATGCTCAATCGGATTCAGGTCCGGTGATTGACTCGGCCATTGCATAACATTCCAGTTCTTTCCCTTGAAAACCTCTTTGGTTGCTTTTGCAGTATGCTTTGGGTCATTGTCCATCTGCACTGTGAAGCATCGTCCAATGAGTTCTGAAGCATCTGGCTGAATATGAGCAGATAATATTGCCCCAAACACTTCAGAATCCATCCTGCTGCTTCTGTCAGCAGTCACATCATCAATAAATACAAGAGAAGCAGTTCCATTGGCAGCCATACATGCCCACGCCACTACACTACCACCACCATGCTTCACTGATGAGGTGGTATGCTTAGGACCATGAGCAGCTCCTTTCCTTCTCCATACTCTTCTCTTCCCATCACTCTGGTACAAGTTGATCTTGGTCTCATCTGTCCATAGGATGTTGTTCCAGAACTGTGAAGGCTTTTTTAGATGTCGTTTGGCAAACTCTAATCCGGCCTTCCTGTTTTTGAGGCTCACCAATGGTTTACATCTTGTGGTGAACCCTCTGTATTCACTCTGGTGAAGTCTTCTCTTGATTGGTGACTTTGACACACATCCACCTACCTCCTGGAGAGTGTTCTTGATCTGACCAACTGTTGTGAAGGCCGTTTTCTTCACCAGGGAAAGAATGCTTCGCTCATCCACCACAGTTGTTTTCCGTGGTCTTCTGGGTCTTTTGGTGTTGCTGAGCTCACCGGTGCGTTCCTTCTTTTTAAGAATGTTCCAAACAGTTGTTTTGGCCGCGCCTAATGTTTTTGCTATCTCTCTGATGAGTTTCAGCCTAATGATGGCTTCACTGATAGTGACCGCTCTTTGGATCTCATCTTGAGAGTTGACAGCAACAGATTCCAAATGCAAATAGCAGACTGGGAATGACCTCTGGACCTTGTATCTGCTCATTGTAATTGGGATAATGAGAGAATAACACACACCGGCCATGGAACAGACGAGAAGACAATTGTCCCATTACTTTTGGTCCCTTAACAAGTGGGAGGCACATATGCAAACTGTTGTAATTTTTACACCGTTCACCTAATTTGGATGAAAATACCCTCAAATTACAGCTGACAGTCTGCAGGTAAAGCACATCTTGTTAGTTTCATTTCAAATTCATTGTGGTGGTGAATAGAGCCAAAAATGTTAGAATTGTGTTGACGTCCCAATATTTATGGACCTGACTGTATATGTGCAATACATAGAGCAGTACACTGCAGCTATAGGTGTATTTGAGCAGAACAGTAGAGCTATAGGTATATTATATAGAACACCAGAGATATACATTTAATGCATGGAGAATTCTAGAGATAACAGATGTTTAATTCTCCTGCAGTGCCCCCACAGGATGTATGAAAAATGACACTGCTTTTATTGCCTACTCTGCTGTATAGGATTCACGGCTACGTGGAGGGTAAATTTACCTTCCAGAGTCGCTGGTGCTTTTAGAGTACAAAGAAGCTTGTTTGATGCTTCTGTCCCCCATGTAGAAACCAACGTACCTTCAGTCAAAACTTGGCAAAAAGTTTAAGGGTACGAGTGCAGCCGACGGTGGGACAAACATTTACCAGGAGAGATTTCCAGATGTCAATACTGTGTACTGCAACAATTGTGAAGGCGCTGGGGAGAACAGGTTAGCTGAAGTGATAAGAAGTCTACGGCCTGATTCATTTTCATTATCTTCTGAGTTTAATAGAGCGGTTTCCCTGTAGCTGCTTCAAATCTTCCATTGTACTAACATTGCGCTGGGATTAATATCATGATAATGTGCAGAATATTCAGAAAATTATAGACTTGTTTCAGGAACAAAAAAAGATATTTTGGAGACTGGAGGCTGAGGACGCTGGCGGTATTAATGGGCTGAGCGTTTAGAGATTTTTATCTGTTTGTTCTTCAAGAGTTTACAAAATGCTACAAAATGACAGAAATAAAACTATTCTAAGGAGGAGACATGATAAAAATGTCTGAGAAGTCAAGGGCAAAAGGAGCTTATAAACCATTCTATGTCTGCTATAGGACCAATAATCAATAACCGTTTCTGACAGATGGATCCCAGAAATGTAGCTGCTATATTTTAAATCATCCAGCCATTTCACTCATGTACACAGATTAAAACTAATACCATACTGCCCCATATGTACAAATATATAGCCCCTAAAGTACTGTCTCCTGTTTACAAGAATATAACTACTATAATACTGCTCCTATGTACAAGAATATAACTACTATAATACTGCTCCTATGTACAGGAATATAACTACTATAATACTGCTCCTATGTACAAGAATATAACTACTATAATACTGCCTCCTATGTACAAGAATATAACTACTATAATACTGCTCCTATGTACAAGAATATAACTACTATAATACTGCTCCTATGTACAAGAATATAACTACTATAATACTGCTCCTATGTACAAGAATATAACTACTATAATACTGCTTCTATGTACAAGAATATAACTACTATAATACTGCTCCTATGTACAAGAATATAACTACTATAATACTGCTCCTATGTACAAGAATATAACTACTATAATACTGCTCCTATGTACAAGAATATAACTACTATAATACTGCTCCTATGTACAAGAATATAACTACTATAATACTGCTTCTATGTACAAGTATATAAATACTATAATACTGCTCCTATGTACAAGAATATAACTACTATAATACTGCTCCTATGTACAAGAATATAACTACTATAATACTGCTCCTATGTACAAGAATATCACTACTATAATACTGCTCCTATGTACACGAATATAACTACTATAATACTGCTTCTATGTACAAGAATATAACTACTATAATACTGCTCCTATGTACAAGAATATAACTACTATAATACTGCCCCCTATGTACAAGAATATAACTACTATAATACTGCTCCTATGAACAAGAATATAACTACTATAATACTGCTCCTATGTACAAGAATATAACAACTATAATACTGCTCCTAGGTACAAGAATATAACTACTATAATACTGCCCCTGTGTACAAGAATATAACTACTATAATACTGCCCCTATGTACAAGAATATAACTACTATAATACTGCTCCTATGTACAAGAATATAACTGCTATAATACTGCTCCTATGTACAAGAATATAACTACTATAATACTGCTCCTATGTACAAGAATATAACTACTATAATACTGCTCCTATGTACAAGAATATAACTACTATAATACTGCTTCTATGTACAAGAATATAACTACTATAATACTGCTCCTATGTACAAGAATATAACTACTATAATACTGCTTCTATGTACAAGAATATAACTACTATAATACTGCTCCTATGTACAAGAATATAACTACTATAATACTGCCTCCTATGTACAAGAATATAACTATTATAATACTGCTCCTATGTACAAGAATATAACTACTATAATACTGCTTCTATGTACAAGAATATAACTACTATAATACTGCCTCATAAGAACAAGAATATAACTACTATAATACTGCTCCTATATACAAGAATATAACTACTATAATACTGCTCCTATGTACAGGAATATAACTACTATAATACTGCTCTTATGTACAAGAATATAACTACTATAATACTGTCTCCTATGTATAGGAATATAACTACTATAATACTGCTCCTATGTACAAGAATATTACTACTATAATACTGCTTCCTATGTACAAGAATATAACTACTATAATGCTGCCTCCTATGTACAAGAATATAACTACTATAATACTGCTTCCTATGTACAAGAATATAACTACTATAATACTGCTCCTATGTACAAGAATATTACTACTATAATACTGCTTCCTATGTACAAGAATATAACTACTATAATGCTGCCTCCTATGTACAAGAATATAACTACTATAATACTGTTCCTATGTACAAGAATATAACTACTATAATACTGCCTCCTATGTACAAGAATATAACTGCTATAATACTGCTCCTATGTACAAGAATATAACTACTATAATACTGCTCCTATGTACAAGAATATAACTACTATAATACTGCTCCTATGTACAAGAATATAACTACTATAATACTGCTCCTATGTACAAGAATATAACTACTATAATACTGCTCCTATGTACAAGAATATAACTACTATAATACTGCTCCTATGTACAAGATTATGAATATGAGTTTTCTTGAGCCCCACTTCCACTGTTAGATTGATAAGGAGTTAACTGTTTCCTGGTGTAGGTGTCGCTGTGCCGCCTGTAGATGACATCATACCGCACTCTATTGACTATCTTGTAATGAGAATGGCTCTAGAGAAATCACACAAATATTTATTCATTTCGCTTTTAATGAAATATGCAACTCAATTTAGATAAATGAAGATTGGGTGAGGACTGTGCATTTAGCGCACGCCCCCGCTGTGCAGGCGTTGCATGGTTGCTGATCGGCAGATTTCATTGTGCGTCGTCGGATCTGGAGGTTCTCTCTCTCTCTCCTTGCCCAATTCTTATAAGACGTGAGAGTCTCCAGCCTCGGCATCTTCTTCCTCGTCAGTCGCTATTTTACGACTTATATCATAAGTCGTACAAAACTGGTAACAAAACTGCTAGCACTAAACAGTCAGCAGCGCTACAAATGCCTCACCTTTTTGAAGATCTCTGCTTGCTGTCTGTGAATTGAAATGTCTCACTTTATAGAGAAGGTGAAAACACCTAAAGAACTACTTCTGCTTGCAGCCTAGGGGTGGTGTACGCTGTCTCAGGCCACTAATATATTATCGGTGGGGTGCTAACTCCCCCAGGACCTTGCAATCAGTAGAGTGCAACCCCCTGAGACCCCACAGTCAATGGAGTTCAACCTTCTCATTTTTACCAGGTGCCTGCAATGCCTTCATTGATGTACCGCACATGTGACTCAGAATTTGGGGAGGCATTGACAAGCCTTTTTAAGGCCCCCCCTCCTTTGTATGTAGCCCCGTTCCTTTTTGCACATCTCATTTTTCTAATGCCCTGGAGAAAGGGTATTTTGCACTATGGACGCTGGTGGACATTTGCCCTATTTTTACTACGCAAAGCCATCAACTCCCTACTTTACTGCACTTTGAAAGGTTAACTTGCACGATGATTGATGCGTTTACTGTTTTATATTGTTGAATGACAGATTATATGTTTATTGTAACATTTACTGTTCATTTGCACTGTTGAAAGGGTTAATGCATAGCCAATACGGACAGGCTTTGGGATTTTCTACCCCTGCAAAGTTTTGAAGGGGAAACCAGACACACTGACCATCTGACTGGTGTAGCTCTGGGGTTTACAACGAAAGACTTGCGGACGTCTGAAAAAACAGCTTGGTGATTCCCATAGACTTGCATTGAAACTCTAGACAAATCTATGACAGACTGAAATTGCAACATTGTAGCTGTTAGGCTGTGCTTCTCCACTCTACCCCCCACCACCACTAGAAAGTTCTACTTCAGCAACTGTATATAAGGCGAGCAGTCAGTGGTTCCAGTTGTCTGCAGATAGAGACCAGCGTTCAGAGTAGGAGAGACTCCACAAGAGACCAGAAAAAGATGGGGATACTCTGCCACAGACCTGGGATCATCAGCCCTTTGATCAGTGAGCCAGACGGACAACCGAATCATAGACCCTCTGGACTTATTTCCCATCCTCTCCGGAGAGCAGCAACACGTGGCATTGGGGACACCCAAAACCCGGCCACTGCACCTGCCCCCTGGATACTCATGACGACCCCGGCCACGTACACTTAAAATACATGGAGAAAGCAGCTCTTCGTGCTGGTTCCAGAGTCGGGGAAGTCTCTGCTTTTTCCAGGAGCCTCCCGGACATTCCAGGAGAGTTGGCAAGTAGGAGCAATAGACAGCCGTATCCCATATATTATTTACAAGGGACAGAAAATGCTCTAGAGGACCATGGAGATCTGATGTTGTCACCCATTATAGGTAGAGACTGTTGCCAGGCAACGCAAATTCCAAACAGGTATCTTATTATACAGAAATGACATCATGGAGCAGATTTATGAAATTGTTTAAAAGAAAAACAGTTTGTTGCCCACAGCAACCAATCACAGCACAGCTTACGTTTCCAGCTCTTGAAAACTGTTGCCAATAGCAACCAATCACAGCACAGCTTTCATGTTGTTTCCTGCTCTTGGAAGCCGTTGCCCATAGCAACAAATCAGCGCACAGCTTTCATTTTGTTTGCTGTTCTTGGAGACTATTTTCCATAGCAACCAATCACAGCACAGATTTAATTTTCAACATAAAAAGCTGTGCTCTGATTGGTTGCTATGGGCAATGGTTTCCAAGAGGAGGGAATGAAATGAAAGCTGTGCTGTGATTGGTTGCTACGGGCAACAGTTTCTAAGAGCTGTAACCGAAACGAAAGCTGTGTCCTGATTGGTTTCTATGGACAACAGTTTCCAAGCGCAGGCAGGAAACAAAATTAAAACTGTGATTGGTTGCTATAGGCAGCAGTTCAGGGGGGGGGAGGCAGAATGTTCCAAGAGAGGGAAACAAAATGAAAGCTGTGCTCTGATTGGTTGCTATAGGCCATAAACAGCACGGTCAGGTGATTTTTACCGGAGTTGCCCTTTAAGTAGTTTCCCTATCGTCTCTCAGGTGGCAGAATTAGAACAATCATTGAGGTTTAGAGCTTCTTATAGAAGATGAAAATCCTGCGTCTTATTACATATCTATAAGGATTGACATTCAAAGGTATAGGTCTCCCCCCGGATCGGCGAGGGCAGCGGAGGTCGCCAGGCGCAGGGATAATATGGACGGTGCACGGATGAGTCCTGCAGAGGGGATTATTCTCTCGTACCCATAAAATGTTTACTCTGCAGATGAGGAATTATTTCCTCCCCTGAAGCAGGCCCGAGGTGAAGCCTCCAGCGGCTCCGTCACTCAGCAGGCGCGCTCACAATCCCTTCCTCTGGAATAGTCGCGCTCCTCCACCTGGCACTGCTGCAGTGATTAGCATATGGCGCGGGGGTCAGAGGCCTCTCGTTCCAATGGCAGCGGACTGGGAGGTGAAGACGAAATTCACAGGGGCCCATAGCAAATTCAGGATCCCCACCCCCATCTTATACACTGAGCTGAAGTGATCAGAACAGCAACAGAGGGATGCACAAAGGAGAACAGAGGCGGACACCCAGCGGGGCCCCTAAGACGCAGAAGCCCCATAGCAGCTTCATTGCCTGGTACAATTACAGTTACGCCTATGACATAGCTCTCAACCTTCTAAACCATGGATGTCAAACTCATGGCCCTCCAGATGTTGCAAAACTACAACTCCCATCATTCTCTGATAGCTGTAGTATGCCCAGGCATGATGGGAGTTGTAGTTTTGCAACAGCTGGAGGGCCACGAGTTTGACATCCCTGTAAACGAACAAAGAGGGACACATTGTGCGGCGCTGCAAGGGTGCTGCAGCAAAAAAAAAAAAAACACATTAGGCCACGCCTCTAACTCCACCCAAAACAGACCTATACACCTAATCCCACCCAATCCCCTTATTGCCCCCACATAGTAATTATTACCCCTTCATGCCAACGCACAGTATTAATGCCCACTTTGTGTCTACACAGAATTATGCCCAGCTGTGCACCCAGTAATATACCCAGCTGTGCCCCCAGTAATATGCCCAGCTGTGCCCCCAGTAAAATGCCCACATTGTGCCCCCCAGTAATATGCCCAGCTGTGCCCCCACTAATATGTTCACATTGTGCCCCCCAGTAATATACCCAGCTGTGCCCCCAGTTATATGCCCAGCTGTGCCCCCAGTAATATGCCAGGCTGTGCCCTCAGTAAAATGCCCACATTGTGCCCCCCATTAACATGCCCACATTGTGCCCCCCAGTAATATGCCCAGCTGTGCTCCCAGTAATATGCCCACATTGTGCCCCCTAGTAATATGCCCACATTGTGCCCCCTAGTAATATGCCCACATTGTGCCCCCAGTAATATGCCCACATTGTGCCCCCAGTAATATGCCCACATTGTGCCCCCAGTAATATGCCCACATTGTGTGGAGCGCCGGCAGGTGGAGGGATGATGAAGTAGGGAGCCGATGCCGGCTCTCTGCTTCATCATAATACAGGCAACTGTCTCTGCTTCCTATGGAAGCAGAGACAGATTCAAGAAGGAGGGACATACCTCCCCCGTACCAGGACAGCGGGACGGCCATTGAAATCCGGGGCTGTCCTGCCGGATCCTAGACTATGGGTAGGCATGCTATGAGTGGGCCTAATCCCAGTAGCTAAACCCAGCAGTGACGGACAACCCCTTTAAGGGTCCATTCACACGTCCGTTTTTTCTTTCCTGATCTGTTCCGTTTTTTCAGGAACAGATCAGGACCAGATCTGGACCCATTCATTTTCAATGGGTCCTGGAAAAAATCGGACAGCACAATGTGTGCTGTCCGTTTCCGTTGTTCCGTTCCGCATGTCCGTTTAAATATAAAACATGTCCTATTCTTGTCCTGAAAAATCGGATCCTGGTACAATACAAAGTCAATGGATCCGCAAAAAACGGATGACATTCGGATGTCATTCCGTATGTCATCCGTTTTTTGCGGATTCCGTTCCTGGAAACACATAACAAATTTTTTTTATATTTTTTTTAAATTTTTTTCAAAGAAATCCAAACAACTTTATTTGATTATTGAAATGTATACATGCTCCCGTTTTTTGCGGATCCGCAAAAAACGGATGACATACGGAAACATTTTCAGGAACAACGGATCCGCAAAAAACGGACCGTTTTCAGGATGAAAAAAAACAGGACGTGTGAATGGACCCTAAAGAGTGCCTGCCAGCAGGATCAACACTATGAAACCTGATAGGGTGGATCTGCAATGGCCAGGATACGGGTTGTTAAAGTTTTGTATTTGTCGTGACGCCAATTGCAGCGTGCGCAGGGTACTACCCTAGGGCCCTTCCAAGGTGTTATAACGCACGTCCCAGATTAGGAATGCCAGAGTGGTGTAATGGCCTATAATGTCTCTATAGGGTGGTGATAATTGTGTCAACAGTGTCTCCTACCTGGGTACGGCTGGACTCCTGGCAATAAATTTGAGTGTAGTGATAGTAGGAATAATAGATGAATTTTGCAGCAGAAATTATGTCCAGACCTTTAGATGAAGTTCAAACGTTTCTTTACTGAAGATAACTTGTATTCAAGCAGTATACAGCCTTGGTCTCTGGTCTCAGTGGGTTTTAGCAATGATTGGCAGGAATAAATACTTCTGCTTTAAATGTGAGCTTGTAGGATAAGTCGTCTGCTTGGTAGCTCTGTAATTGTGACAGGAATTAATCTTCTGCACTTTTCTGCAACTTCTGCGGTATGGGGACAGACTAGCTGAGGAGGAATGGCTTCTCCTAGGTCTCTGGACTTCACTCACAGATAATTCACAGGGGATGCTTTCTACCTGGAACTCTGGAGGCTGTCTGTGGTTTCTACTTTCTCATCCAGCTGAGGTTGAAGGTGCTCAGACTGGGAATATGATCAGGTCTCAGCTGAGACAAGATCCTGGCTGTCTTCCCTATGCAGGGGTTCTCCTGAACGCTATCACACAGCCTTCCCCTAGCAGGGGGGAGGCTACACTAACTCTAACTTTCTTCTCCACCCATGCTGCAGGATGTGGGAACAGCCCACTCTCTACAGAGGGGGAGCCAAGCTGGAATAATCAATTCCAGCCTAGATTTGCTAAACTGGGACTAGTACATTGCCAAAGTGTTGCTGCCACCTGCTGGTGAACCCTGGAAAATTACAAGAACAATTATCTTTAACATAGGTTTAGATGCACATTTGTAGAGTATAAATAACATCTGATGACAATATACAGGCTGTTAGAAGATAGTAGCAAGGTAGAGGCGTGTAGTAACACAACTCTGGGGTGTTATAGATCCTGCTGACCAAAATGATACCTGTCTTGTGAAAATCGGTTGAGGTGTTTCCAAGAAAAAATACTTTTATGCAAAAAACCAAGGTGCACTGAGGGGATAGGCCCCACCCATGGTATATGCATAAACAATATAGATGCATAAACAATAAAAAAAAATCCTCTGTAAAGCTAAATGCACATGACCGTATGTGTTTTGCGGTCCGCAAATTGCGGATCCGCAAAAAAAAACGATGACAGCCATATGCCATCCGTTTAAATTTTTTGCGGATCCATTGTAACAATGCCTTAAACGGACAAGAATAGGACATGTTCTATTTTTTTGCGGGGCTATGGAACGGACATACTGATGTGGAAATGAAATAAATAGGTCCGCATCCTATCCGCAAAACGGAACGGATGCGGAAACAAGCAACGTTCGTGTGCATGTAGCCTAATGCTGTAACCAATTTTCACAGGACAGGTTTAATCAACCCTCCCAGGCAGTAGGTATGGTGTTATAGTGGCGGTCCGTGCCTTCCACTGCTCCTCTTCTGCTTGTTGGCAAGGCTGCTGCCTTGCTTACCCACTTCAGGACTTTGGAGGCTTTGTGCAATTGGCGTTTTTCTTTCCCTGCCCAGCTGTCCCGACTACCAGAGTAGTAGTCCTCTTTCCACGCAGGCCGCGGCCTACTTCCTGCTGGCAGTGCCTCACTCTGCCTCTCGGACATGCATGCTCACACCCTGATCTTCCCCACTTGCACCCTAATCTTTCCCAGCCAATGGCTGGTTACCTTGGGGTACATTAGACACCTTAACCTGCGGGAAGGTGCCTGAGCAATAGGTTTTTTAGACACCTTAACCTGCGGGAAGGTGCCTGAGCAATAGGTTCTAGTTCGCTTGTTTCTTGCTAAGGTGTGCCGTATACCTGACCTCCACTTGTTCACTTTATTATTATAGGGACAAGACCTCGGGAACCACTTACATAAGACTCTTAGGAGTAGCCCCAAGCCAAAACTTGTCCTCAGGGCCGTCTTTAACAAGGGGCAAAAGGGGCAGCTGCCCCAGGCCCAGTTGCAACTGGGGGGCCCAAGGCAGCTCCCTCTTGAGCCCTGCTGGCCACTGCCCCCGGTGTCAGGCTGTCAGCTACACAGGGGGGTGCTGCCATGCCATGCCTGCCTGCCGGCACTCCAGGCAGCGAACTGTGAGAGCTGTGATTCTGAAAGGACCTTAGATGACATCATCACCATGGGACCAGTAACCTAGCAATATTACTGGTCACATTGCTATGAGGTAATCAAAGGTCCTGCCTACCAGGAGTGTTGCTGCAGGAGAAGTTTTCCTTAACTGTGGAGCTTTTTTTGTGAAGATTACATCAGGAAAAGGTGACAGGGGCTGTTATGCGAATATACTGTAAGCTACTGTATACTGTGGGGGGCTGTATACTGTGGGGCACTGTATACTGTGGGGCACTGTATACTGTGGGGTGCTATACTGCTCTATTGTATACTGTTGGGGGCTGTATATTTTGGGGTGCTGTATACTGTGGGGTGCTGTATACTGTGGGGGGCTGTATACTGTGGGGTGCTGTATACTTTGGGGTGCTGTGTACTGTGGGGTCCTATACTATGCTACTGTATACTGTGAGGTGCTGTATATTGTGGTGTTTGATACTGCTCTACTGTATACTGTGGGGTGCTGTATACTATAGGGTGCTTTATACTGTGGTGTGCTGTATACTGTAGGGTGCTATACTGCTCTACTGTATACTGTGAGGTGCTGCATATTGTAGAGTGCTATACTGCTCTACTGTATACTGTGGGGTGCTGTATACCGTTGGGTTGCTGTATACTGTGGGGTGCTATACTGCTTTACTGTATACTGTGGGGTGCTGTATATTGTGGGGGTCTGTATATTGTGAAGTGCTGTATATTGTGAGGTGCTGTATACTCTGGGGTGCTGTATAGTGTGGGGTGCTATAATGCTCTACTGTATACTGTGGGGTGCTGTATACTGTGGGGGGCTGTATACTATGGGTTGCTGTATACTGTGGGGTGCTATACTGCTTTACTGTATACTGTGGGGTGCTGTATATTGTGGGGGTCTGTATATTGTGAGGTGCTGTATACTGTGGGGTGCTGTATAGTGTGGGGTGCTATAATTCTCTACTGTATACTGTGGGGTGCTGTATACTGTGGGGGGCTGTATACTGTGGGTTGCTGTTACTGTGGGGTGCTATACTGCTTTACTGTATATTGTGGGGTGCTGTATATTGTGGGGTGCTGTATATTGTGAGGTGCTGTATACTGTGGGGTGCTGTATAGTGTGGGGTGCTATACTGCTCTACTGTATACTGTGGGGTGCTGTATACTGTGGGGATCTATACTGCTCTACCATATACTGTGGAGTGCTGTATATTGTGGGGGGCTGTATATTGTGAGGTGCTGTATACTGTGGGGTGCTGTATACCATTGGGTTGCTGTATACTGTGGGGTGTTATGCTGCTTTACTGTATATTGTGGGGTGCTGTATATTGTGCGGTGCTGTATACTAAGAGGTGCTGTATTCTGTATAGTTTGGGGTGCTGTATACTGTAAGGTGCTGTATACCGTGAGGTGCTGTATTCTGTATAGTTTAGGGTGCTGTATACTGTGAGGTGCTGTATACGTGAGCTGCTGTATTCTGTATAGTTTGGGGTGCTGTATACTGTATACTGTGAGGTGCTGTATACTGTGGGGAGCTGTATATTGCGGAGTGCTATACTTCTCTAATGTATACTGTGAGGTGCTGTATACGTGAGCTGCTGTATTCTGTATAGTTTGGGGTGCTGTATACTGTATACTGTGAGGTGCTGTATACTGTGGGGAGCTGTATATTGCGGAGTGCTATACTTCTCTAATGTATACTGTGGGGTGCTGTATACCATTGGGTTGATGTATACTATGGGGTGCTATACTGCTTTACTGTATATTGTGTGGTGCAGTATATTGTGGGGTGCTGTATACTGCGGTGTGCTATACTGCTGTACTGTATACTGTGGGGTGCTATACTGCTCTACTTTATACTGTGGGGTGCTGTATACTGTATACTGTGGGGTGCTGTATACTGTGGGGTGCTGTATACTGTGATGTGCTGTACACTATATGGTGCTATACTGCATACTGTGGTTGCTGTATACTATAGGGTGCTCTACTGCATACTGTGGGGTGCTGTATACTATAGAATGCTATACTGTATACTGTGGGGTGCTGTATACTATAGGGTGCTATACTGCATACTGTGGGGTGCTGGGGTGCACTGTAACGCTAGGGTGAGCCGAGCCCCGGTCTCCTTCCTGCAGAGCGCTGCCCACTTCCAGCCTGAGCCCAGCTGCCCAGAGCACTGATCCTGAGCCGCTGGAGTCTTCAGAACTGGAAGTATTTACAGTCATTCACTGGACTCTATCAGGGTTGTGGATTTTTGTGTGTGTGTGGAGGGCGTGATTGCATGCAAGGGTGTGGGAAGGCGGGATCAGTGTCGGACTGGGGTACCTAGGGCCCACCAGTAAAATTTATTTTGGGGGCCCACCGTATGGGTACATTCAAATGTAATAAATAATCTAACATGTTTTTTATATGAACATAGGCTGGTGGAGGTGCTATACATTGAATATATGTATGTAGTGCAGTAAGTCTAATGTGTCATGTGCCACTTGTGCTGGGGGTGGGAGACTAGGGGCCCACCTTGCTCAGGGGCCCACCGGGGGATTCCCCTGTACCCCTGTGGGCCAGTCCGAGCCTGGGCGGGATCCAGGGGGCCCAGGTTCCAATCAATATTAAAGACGGCCCTGCTTGTCCTAGTGGCAAAGTGGGTCCACACTCACATCATTATACATGATTTAATAGGGTTGATCCATCTGACAGGTGCGCTTTAAGCAATAATGAAAGCTTGCCACCTGTTTACAGCGGCAGCCGATAGGTGATTGACAGATTGGTCTCCTAAGAGGTTCCGCATCATCTGTGCTCCTGCAGGTCTGCATCTTCATCACCACACAAATTATTTCAGAAATAAAGCATCAGGCGTGGAATGTGTGAACTGCACCGAGGTACTGCAGAAATAAAACAACTTCACTGGAAGAATCTTGTTTATACCATTGATTCTGATTGTGAAGGAATCTCAGCGGCCTCAGGCGCAGCTTCACGGATGTTCACAGCCTCCAGTCAGGCTAATAGACCCCGGTGGGAGATGCTAGTGTACACAGCTATTATGCAAGATAAGTGAGTGCGCTGCATGTGTGGATGATGGGTCCTGGTATAAACTGATAGATAGATAGATAGATAGATAGATAGATAGATAGATAGATAGATAGACGGATAGATAGATAGACGGATAGATAGATAGTATAGATAGATAGACAGATGGATAGACAGAAATGATAGATAGATAGATAGATAGACAGACAGACAGACAGACAGACAGATAGATAGATAGATAGATAGATAGATAGACAGAAATGATAGATAGATAGATAGATAGATAGATAGATAGATAGATAGATAGATAGATAGATAGACAGAAAGATAGATAGATAGATGGATAGACAGATAGATAGATAGATAGATAGATAGATATGAGATAGATAGATAGACAGATAGATATTAGATAGATAGATAGATAGACAGATAGATATTAGATAGATAGATAGATAGACAGACGGATAGACAGATGACAGATAGATAGATAGATAGATAGATAGATAAAATAAAAAATACAATGCAACAGCATTCTGCAAACACAAATAAAGTACAATAATGCCATAGTAATAGGGAATATTCTGGTGCTAATGCTACGCTTATTTTGTAAATACTCTCTATTACTATGGCATTATTGTACTTTATTTGTGTTTGCAGAATGCTGTTGCATTGTATTTTTTTCTTTCTGTTTCCAGCCATGGCAGCGTGCACCTGCGCATTGGGATGTGCTGACTGACCCCCTTTTTCTTTGAAGATAGACAGATCCACTGCTGCACCAAAATAGAAAGTCCAGTATCTCTGCTGGCTTCTGTTATTGCAGCTGATTACCATGGTTAACTTATTTTCTGGGAAACCTTCCAATAAGAAGAAGTTATCTAAAGGAGACCGCCGATTTAAGTGTAGTTCCCGAAAACAAGAATGAACCTGGATCACACCTCCTCAGGAGGCAACCTTGTCGTGGTGAGTGGGCTTATGCCTTTTGTATCAAAATGTGTACTAATGTCTCATGTAAGCATGCAGCATAGGGGCCCGTGTACTATTTATGGCGCAGAGAAGTCCACTTAATGTTTTGGGATATTAAGTGGACTTCCCCTTTAAGTGATACAATGGCAGCTGCACAAGTCATTTGGATTCCTGTCTCTGTACCTGAGACTTGCAGAAATTACCAAATCTCGATAGATGCATAGATACAAGATAGATAGGTAAAGATAAGAGATAGATAGATAGATAGATAGATAGACCAAAAAATGTCCACAGCACTTCCTTTTCAGTAAAAATTAAGTGCCGTGGGCATTTTTTGGTTTGTATAATTTTGGAGGACAGATCGCCCCAACAGCTGCTGGCACCCATCTTTATTTATTTGCTGTGCTGCTCACATACATTTGGGACTTTCTAGATAGATAGATAGATTTACATTGAATTTGTAGAAAAAATAAAATCTTTTTACTGCAGTTACATTCGGTCCCTCTCCAGTTGTCGAACACCCTGAGCTGTGAGCGGCATTTAGCTTGTTTGTTGACTATAAAGTTTCACTTTAATAGGAAGATCTAATAATTCAAGTGGTATTCAGCCAAGTGATGCGCACAGGCTCCTGAGGATTCGTTAAGCTAATATATGTGTAAAAATCTGCGATGCTGATCCTAGAACAAATTTACATCAGGTCATCAGAAAACATAAATTAGTTGGTGTCGGATGAGTCCTCCATCAGTCTGCTTACTGCAAAAGGGAACATTCATCATAGTTCTTCTTAACTGTTTCTGTCCAATAAACTTGTTTACAGGTCATTCGCTGGTTGTCCTATAAAATAAAAAAACTTTCATCAAGATCTGAAGACCATGATATTTCTCTAGACAATGATATTCCACCAGATCATAATTTTCTCACTAGACCATGATGTTCCTCGAGACCATGATGTTCCTCGAGACCATGATGTCCCAAATGAACGTGATCTTCCCCTAGAATACAATGTTCCTTGAGACTAAGATGTTTCTCAATGTATTAGAGCATGATATTTCACAAGACCATTATCTTTCTCAGGAGTATGATATTCCTTAAAGCTAAGATATTCCTCAAGAGCCATGATATTTTTCCAGACCAAAATATTCCTCAAGAGTATAATGTTCAACAAGACTATATGATGATTCTCAAGGCAACAATGTTCCTCAAGAACATAATGTTTCTCAAAGTATTATGTTCTTTAAAACCACGATGTTTCTCAAAACCATGATGTTTCACAAGGCCATGATGTTCCTCAAGAAAAAAACTATTTGTGTGGGCCCATCTCTCAATGACAAGATGGGAACCTACGCTATTAGATTTGCTTCTCCTAGGCCTAGCCCTACAAAATGGATTCAGGGTAATGTAGAACCCAGCTATACTATGCTCTCCTTGAAAGCCTAGGACAGATGGGAAGGACTGCATAACCTCTTCAAGACAACAGCGTTCCTAAAAACCCTATTATTCATTAAGACAATTATGTCTTTTTCAAGGCTATCGTGTTCCTCAAGACTATGACTTTCATCAAGTCCCAAAAATTTCTCAAGTGGCGTTGCCCATGACCATGATGTTCCTCAGGACCATGATGCTTCTCAAGACCACAATTTTTCTCAGGTGCCATGTTTCATAACCATGATGCTCAGTCATCAAGGCAACAATGTTCTTTAAACTATGATGTTTCTCAAGACCACAATGTTCCTCAAGGCTACAATGACCTTAAAATCATAATGTTCCTCAAAACCAGAATGAGTAACCAGCCAGGTACCCACTATAAACTCCTTGTAGAGAAGAAGGACTTTAGATTTAGTGTCCCTTTAAATACAACATGTCAACCAGACCTTTACATTTTTGCTTTCTTACCCAATAAAGCTTCTCCCCACAGTAAGCCTTCTCAGGCATTCACCATAACCAGGTATGTCACAAGACACACTGGGCGGAGTCTACACTCTAAAGAGTCTGGGGGCGGGGCTAGATTCTTCTGTCCATTTAAATAGCACTTAAAGGAATAATTTAGTTTATTTTGGGAACCACTGCCCACTTGGTCATACTCTTACAGATGCCCTATTCTATAATAACCCCGACTCTTCCCCTTTAAATCATTCACCATCTTGTGTCTTCTTTCTTTAGACTTTGTATCCGGGCTCCATCAACAAGGAGCTACAGTCAGCAACAGCATGATTAAGCCCATGGGATTAACGTTTCTTGCCGGCGACTCACAGAACCGAGATTAAAATCCTCCAGTAAACCCGCATCCAGCATGGACCCCGTCGATTTGATGGCGTAATAAAAAATAAATATATAAACCTAACAATGTACACATATATATACAAGGAGGTGAAGCCAGGAAGACGCCAATTTATTTTCAAATCTGGAATTCTGCAGAGTGCGGGGAGGATTTGCATAAATCTGAGGAGGGAGAAGAAGAGCTTAAACAAAATGCATTACAGCACCGGCGGAGGCTCCCGGTCTGCGCTCGATAACTGAAGCACAGCCTATACTGAAAGCCACATGGTGCCGATTTTTTTATGTTTTTCTGCAGGTTTTAGTTCCATTGGAGTAAAGAGTGCATGAAAAATGTTTCACTGTTTATTTGCTAGACTTAAAGGGCAACTCCACCTGCTGGTTCTGTGTAGACTCCATGATTTACACTGCAGGCGATCACTCTGGGGGGATGACCATCTAAACTGAGGCATAGGAGCATCAGCTCACTCCTCTCCTGAAATATTCTGTGCTGCTGGGACCCTGCTCCTTCTACTATGTAACTCTTAGGGTTCATGCACACGACTGTGCCGTTTTTTGCGGTCCGCAAATTGCAGATCCGCAAAAAAACGGAAGCCGCACGTGTGCCTTCCGCAATTTGCGGACCGGAACAGGAGGCCCATTATAGAAATGCCTATTCTTGTCCGTAAAATGGAGAAGAATAGGACATGCCTCATAATTTTTGCGGGGCCACGGAACGGAGCAACGGATACGGACAGCACAGAGTGCTGTCCGCATCTTTTGCGGAACCATTGAAATGAATGGTTCCGCATACGGACCGTATGCTGAATCAAAATACGGACTGTATGCTGAACGCAAAAAACATCCATGTGCATGATCAGTACACTCCTCTCCTGAAATACTCTGTGCTGCCAGAAAACTCAGGCCTCTATGCAACTTTTAGTCTGTATTTGCCTCTCCACATTATTAAATTGCCTCTGTCACATGCAGCCTTCAAAATCAGCACCAGGACAATAGCTATAAGATGGATTTTATTGAAACAGGTATTGTTTAAAGCAGCAGGATCAACCCTACAGAGCAATGTGACTAGTTAAATAGGGTCGATCCTGCTGACAGGTCCTCTTAAGACACTAATGAGTGCAGTAATCATGAACTATACAGCAATAAAGTGCTCGGGTCGACCTTTCCTGCAGGCTTAAATCTATTTAGGGCCCTTAATGTACAATGGGATCTGGGAAGCAATTGATTTGAAGGCCACGTTACATGTATAGCTTTCTACACCATCTTCTGGACCAGCACATACATAACAAAAAAATTCTACTCAATATGCCTTAACAAGCAGCTCTGGAGGAGTCTAAAGAAAGAACTGAACTGAGACAAGTCTCGTAGAGAAAAGGTCAGGCTCACACAAAGCATCGAAGAGAAAGGATGCCGTATGCCGTGCCAAACAACACAACAGAGACATAATACCCGGGAAATAATGATGCAGAAAGTCAAAATCAATAGAACAGATATAAGAGGTTGTAAGGCCTGGACACTGTGGGCTCATCCCTGGAATAAAAAAAAGGGTAATCTTACATTTTACTCCCCCCCATCAAAAATAAATATATATATGTTATAAAACTGCTTATCTGTCAGATTCCTGTATAGGGGTTAAAGGGAGAACATCAGAGGACTGCCAGAATAACTCTATTAGGCTTAGGGCAAGTCAAACCATTTGGTTGACACAGTGGCTCCACACCCACTGATTGTAAAAACTACTATAATACTGCTCCTATGTACAAGAATATAACTGCTATAATACTGCTCCTATGTACAAGAATATAACTACTATAATACTGCCTCCTATGTACAAGAATATAACTACTGTAATACTGCCTCCTATGTACAGGAATATAACTACTATAATACTGCCTCCTATATACAAGAATATAACTACTATAATACTGCTCCTATGTACAAGAATATAACTACTATAATATTGCCTCCTATGTACAGGAATATAACTACTATAATACTGCCTCCTATGTACAAGAATATAACTACTATAATACTGCTCCTATGTACAAGAATATAACTACTATAATACTGCTCCTATGTACAGGATTATAACTACTATAATACTGCTCCTATGTACCAGAATATAACTACTATAATACTGCCTCCTATGTACTAGAATATAACTACTATAATACTGCTCCTATGTACAAGAATATAACTGCTATAATACTGCTCCTATGTACAAGAATATAACTGCTATAATACTACTCCTATGTACAAGAATATAACTGCTATAATACTGCTCCTATGTACAAGAATATAACTACTATAATGCTGCCCCTATGTACAAGAATATAACTGCTATAATACTGCTCCTATGTACAAGAATATAACTACTATAATACTACTCCTATGTACAAGAATATAACTGCTATAATACTGCTCCTATGTACAAGAATATAACTACTATAATACTACTCCTATGTACAAGAATATAACTGCTATAATACTGCTCCTATGTACAAGAATATAACTACTATAATACTGCTCCTATGTACAAGAATATAACTACTATAGGGGGGCGGAGCCGAGCCACGCTGCTGAATGGCCGCACGAGCTTGAGCTCCTCCAGCATTCCGGCTCATTTACCCTATAAAAGCTTGGATTTTACCTGATTATAGGGAAACCTGGCAAAGAAAAGACAAGAGGAAGCTCAGAGTCTACCCCACAGCGCTCCAGACAGCCTGAAATGGAGAAATTTCTCCGGAAAACGCCGAGAGTTGCCGCACAGAAAGGCGCCAATATGGCGGCGTCTATTGCACAGGACTCTGATGCAGGAGAGCTATCCGATGCGGGCAGCGGCTCCGATACTTCAGACAGGAGGCCCAGAGATCCGCCTCTGTCGGAGCGGACCCTTCGTCGGGTCCTTGAATCGGCCCTTACCCCTCTTAAGCAGGACTTGGCGGACATCAAGGACGATATGAAGCACTTAGGCCAGAGAGTGGTCACGCTGGAGGGTACGCAGGACGCCATCTTAACCTATGAAGGTAAAGCGTCAGAAGTGCTAGCGTCCCATAAAGCTCTACTAAATGAGGCCTTCCTGAAACTGGAGGACCAGGAGAACCGGAGTCGCCGGCGCAACATACGCATACGCGGCCTACCTGAATCGATAGCAGCAGAGGCCTTACCGACTGTGGCGCGTGAGTTGTTCTCCTCCATGCTGGGGCCAGATAGAGCGGAAGGGATCGTGGTAGAACGCATACACAGGGCGCTGCGCCCTAGGCCTAAACCACAAGAGCCGCCACGTGACGTGATTTGCGGCCTATTGAGCTATATTGATACCGCAGCCCTCTTAAAAAGGCAACGTGAGATGGAGGTGTTGGAGTACGAAAACGCGCAGCTACAGATGTTCCAGGATCTGGCGCCATCCACCCTGGCTAAGCGGCGCCTATTCAAGCCTCTCCTAGAAGTTCTTAGGAAGACATCGACTCCGTTCCGGTGGCTTTATCCGTTTGGACTGGCTGTCTCCAGGAATGGGAAGCTGCTTACAGTGCGGTCACCTGCGGACCTGGAATCAGTTTGGAGGTCCCTGGATGTCCCTCCGGTGGAGATTCCCTCGTGGCTACCAGCCGACCAAGATGGCCCCTTACCTGTTCCGCCGAGGGTGTCTCCTTGGCAGACGGCCTCCGCAAGCAAGTCGGATCGCATGAGTCGCAGCAAGATGGACAGGGCCCTTACTTGAGCCCAGAACAAGGTGCCGTTGATTATTTTTGCCTGTTAGCAAAGGCTGCCGTTACCGTGCCTTGCCTTCTGTTCATATGTGAGAGATGACTGTCTCCCGGCTTCACAGCCTAGTGTTTACATGGAAGGTTGAGGCCTTCTTTTTGGTTCGCTTTGCTTTTCACAAAGTATGATGTTTTTGGTCCTAGAGTTTTTACAACAAGTCACGTTTTAATCGGGACTCTTTTCTCATGTTTTGGGACTATGCCTCTCAGTGGGCATTTTTTCTTTCCCCCCCAACTGCAGGGGAATGGCCGGATCGTTTCCGGTGCTGGAAGTATTTTATGTTTTTGGTCTCTGTTTTTGTAGTAGACCTAGAGGTGTCTCACTTGCCCCCTCGCCACTCCAACCCTGTCTTGGATGGTGATAGGTGAACACCTACCTTTCTTTTAGATGTATATTGCATCTGAGCTGGTTTTTTACCGGCCCACTATGTTGTTGGTTATTTTTCTTAATTTATTTTATTTTACATGTTTTCCCTTTCCCTCCCTCCCTCTCTCTGCTCGTATATGCTATACTCTGTTAGACATTTCTATGGGTAATTTGTGCTTTCTCTGCCTAATACGGATTGTATCATGTCATCAATTGTAGTCGCCTCCCTGAATGCGCACGGGCTGAACGAGCCATGCAAAAGGTCTCACACCATATCCCTTCTTCTGAAGGATAGGGTCTCGGTGGTCTTCCTCCAGGAGACGCATTTTAGAACGAATAAAATCCCTCGGCTTCCTCCTAAGAGGTTTGTTCAGTGGTTCCATAGTACACATGATTCCGCTAGTAGAGGAGTTAGTATAGCTATACACAAAAACCTCCCCTTTAAACATGCAGATACTTCAGCGGACCCTGAGGGCAGGTACATTTTTGTAAAGGGTGTAATTGGTGACTCGCCGGTTACATTCGCCAATCTCTATGCGCCTAATAGAGGCCAAGTACCATGGCTCGTTCAGACCCTGGCCTCCTTATCAGCTTTCACTGATGGGTTGTTGGTTCTGGGGGGCGACTTCAATGTGGCTCTAGAACCAGCTGTTGACACATCGTTGGGGAGACCGTCTGTATCCTACAGGCTCTTGAGAAGGCTTAAATCTTCCCTACAGAAATTGAAGGTCCTTGATGTTTGGCGCACTATGAACCCTAATGGCCGTGATTATACCTTTTATTCACATGCTAAGATGTCATTCCATAGGTTAGATTATCTGTTCCTGTCTGACTCCCATATACGCAATGTCTCTGAGGCCCGGATTGGTAGCATCACGTTGTCCGACCATGCGCCTGTCATCATTAATTTCTCCCTGTCCGGATCAAAGAGAAAGGAGCGCATTTGGCGTCTGAACGACACCCTGATTTTGGATCCTTCCCACGCTCGCAAAATCAGGGCCTCGCTTTCTGAGTTTTTTGTGCTTAATGACACAACAGAGTCGCCTCCTTCCCCTTCCACTTTATGGGAGACACATAAGGTAGTTATACGGGGGGAACTAATAGCGTTAGGGGCTTATGTGAAAAAGAGAAGGACACAGGCCTTAGATGCTTTACTTGCGAAAATTGCTCGCCTGGAATCCTCTCACAAGGAGTCTCAGGCTAAGGCCATTCTGACGGAACTCACTGAGGCTAGAGTACATTTGAAAAATCTTTTAAATGTCACCTCTGCTAAGCTGATCCTACGCTCCCGATTTAAAGCCTATGCACATGGGGATAGAGGAAACAGACTGATGTCGGCGATTGCTAAGAAGCAGTTCTCTGACTCCTTTGTTTCCTCTATTAAGGACCCCAAAGGCAAAGTACATAAATCCACCCCAGATATAGCTAAGGCCTTCTGTACTTTCTATGAGGCGCTCTACAACCTGCCCCCCCCAGAGGGCGCTGCTGCTACTGATATTTCTGAAGCCACAAATAAATTCCTGCAGAATCTAGACCTCCCCTCCATATCCTCTCTCAAGGCATCTCAGCTAACTAGGCCAGTCACCGATTCAGAGATTCATAAGGTTCTCATGTCCATCCCCTCGGGCAAGAGCCCAGGTCCGGATGGGTTTTCTATTGCTTACTTTAAGTCCTTTAAAGATGTTTTAATCCCTCGTTTCAGGGACCTGTGCAACCACCTCCTCACTGGGGGCTCTTTGGCTCCCCACTCCTTGATGGCGCATATTACGATCTTGCATAAGGAGAATAAGGATCCGACATGCTGCAGCAACTACAGGCCGATCTCTTTGCTTAATTGTGATGTGAAGTGGTGGGCAAAGATCTTAGCGACTAGGCTCCAGGATGTGTTACCCGACGTCGTTCATGAAGACCAGGTGGGTTTTGTCCATGGCAGACAGGGGTCTGAGAACACTATAAGGCTTCTTCATCTTGTAAACTGGGCCAAACGATCAGCTAAGCCCTTGGTGTTGGTGAGCACAGATGCGGAGAAGGCCTTCGACAGGGTCAGTTGGCACTTTATGTCCGAGGCCCTGTCGAGGTTCGGTTTACCGGACCAATTTATTAAAGCTATCTATACGTTATACTCGGCCCCCTCTGCCATGGTCAAAGTGAATGGTACACTGTCACCGCCATTTCGCATCACTAATGGGACGAGGCAGGGGTGTCCCTTATCCCCTGCATTGTTTGTGCTGGTGATGGAGACCCTACTTTGTAAGATTCGGTTGGACCCAGAGATTGAGGGTCTACGTATCGGTTCCTGTACTCATGTTGCTGCAGCATTCGCGGATGACCTTTTAGTCATGACATCGAACCCCAGGGAGGCCTTGCCCAGGTTGCTGAATGTATTTGAAGATTTTGGGTACGTTTCGAATTTTAAAATTAATTATGGGAAGTCCATGGCTCTCAATATATCATGTCCACAAACGGTGATCACTGCTCTTAAACGTGCAACTCCTTTTTCTTGGGCCTCTAGAGACATTGTGTATTTGGGGACGCATATTTCAGCTAATGTGCAGGATCTCATTTCCCTTAACTTTATGCCGCTTCTGCAAAATGTTCGCTCACATTTACAGAACCTGAAACTCCCGTTTGTTTCCTGGGTTGGCCGTAAAAACTACATCAAGACCTTTATTCTCCCCAAATTTTTATACTTGCTGCAAACCCTCCCCATTTGGCTCCCGAATTCATACTTTACTGAAGTCCGCAGGGTGTTCACACGCTTCCTATGGAATGGCAAATCGCCACGTATTGCCTACTCTGTGCTTACTAGGGATAAGAAATTCGGGGGTTTTGGGATGCCAGATGTCAAGCTTTACTACACTGCTGTACAGCTGGGTAGATGTGTTAATATTATGTCTCGCCAGTCCAATTCCCTTTGTTCTCGTCTTGAAAATGCTCTTTTGACTGACCAGGAACTGTTAGCCATGTGGGGTATAAGGCCTGTTTCAGCTAATCATTGTTATACGTCCCCGGTCTGGAAGGGCATGCTGGTGGAGTGGTCTAAAATGATCCAATCGCGTACTTTTAGCTTCCCGAACGCTTGTATGCCGCTTAGACTTCTTCAATGTCACCTACACCCTGCCGTGTCACGCCCCTCCGGGATTTGGTCTAGGCTCGCTGACACTGCTCTGCGGGATGTCCTTCTCCCGGACGGTAGCTGGCACTGGGATTCAGTAATGGACCTCCCTGAGGTCAAAGCTGCACCCTTTTTCCATCTAGCGGACTTCCAGAGGGATACCAAACTGTGTGTTGGACTCCTCTCTGGTAGCAGCTCCCCTTCCTGGCTTGAAAAGAAGGTTTTGACTACTAAGCCTTCTGTTCGGCCGTTATCTCAGATGTATAAAGAATTGCTCTCCTCCCTGCCCCCGGAGCTTCGTTTCATGGCGTCATGGGAACGTGAACTCTCCATAGCCTTCACGGACCCAGAGAGGGCGTTTATTCTGGCTCATTCGCACGGTTTCAGCCGTTGTGTGAGAATCCAGGAGAACTCATTTAAACTTCTCTGCAGGTGGTACAAAACGCCTGAATTTTTGCATAAACTGAACCCAGAGGTTTCCGAAAACTGTTGGAGATGCGGCACTGACACTGGGTCTCTGTCACATGTTTGGTGGTTCTGTCTTAAGATCCGGCCATTCTGGAGCGAGGTTGAGGCTCTGATCAACCAAATATGTGATACTGAGATATCACTAGATGTTAAGCTCATTCTATTATGGTGCCCAAACAAGTCCCTTACCCCTACCAAGCATGACCTTCCAACGATGTTGCTCACAGCGGCTAGGTTGATCGTACCCTTTTTGTGGAAGAACGATTCCCCGCCGACTGTCCTTATGTGGTCTGAGAAGGTGGACCAGATCTACCGTTTTGAGGAGCTAGCGCATTGGGAGACTAACTCTCGTTCTCGCTTCTTGAAATTGTGGTCTCCATGGAAAGTCTACAGAAACTTTACTTGATGGAGCAGATGTGTATCCCTTCCTTGTTTCCCTCCCCTCCCTCCCCTCCTGATGTCCTCTTTCCCCCCTTTTCTCTTTTCTTTGATTTCTTTGTATGATTAATGTCAATGACAGCTGGTACTGTTTGCACTTGGAATGTATGCTGGATGTATATCTTGTATCCTATTGCCATCATTGTACTGTCATGTGTGGGCTATGGCCTTGATTTTTGATTTTTCTTTCAATAAAAAGAAATTTGGTTAAGAATATAACTACTATAATACTGCCCCTATGTACAAGAATGTTACTACTATAATACTGCTCCTATGTACAAGAATATAACTTCTATAATACTGCTCCTATGTACAAGAATATAACTACTATAATACTGCTCCTATGTACAAGAATATAACTATTATAATACTGCTCCTATGTACTAGAATATAACTGCTATAATACTCCTACTATGTACAAGAATATAACTACTATAATACTGCCTCCTATGTACAAGAATATAACTACTATAATACTGGTCCTATGTACAAGAATATAACTACTATAATACTGCTCCTATGTACAAGAATATAACTAGTATAATACTGCTCCTATGTACAAGAATATAACTACTATAATACTGCTCCTATGTACAAGAATATAACTACTATAATACTGCTCCTATGTACAACAATATAACTACTATAATACTGCTCCTATGTACAAGAATATAACTACTATAATACTGCCTCCTATGTACAAGAATATAGCTACTATAATACTGCTCTTATGTACAAGAATATAACTACTATAATACTGCTCCTATGTACAAGAATATAACTGCTATAACACTGCCTCCTATGTACAAGAATATAACTACTATAATACTGCTCCTATGTACAAGAATATAACTACTATAATACTGCTCCTATGTACAAGAATATAACTACTATAATACTGCCTCCTATGTACAAGAATATAACTACTATAATACTGCTCCTATGTACAAGAATATAACTGCTATAATACTGCTCCTATGTACAAGAATATAACTACTATAATACTGCCTCCTATGTACAAGAATATAACTACTATAATACTGCCTCCTATGTACAAGAATATAACTACTATAATACTTCCTCCTATGTACAAGAATATAACTACTATAATACTGCTCCTATGTACAAGAATATAACTACTATAATACTGCCTCCTATGTACAAGAATATAACTGCTATAATACTGCCTCCTATGTACAAGAATATAACTACTATAATACTGCTCCTATGTACAATAATATAACTACTGTAATACTGCTCCTATGTACAAGAATATAACTACTATAATACTGTCTCCTATGTACAAGAATATAACTACTATAATACTGCTCCTATGTACAAGAATATAACTACTATAATACTGCTCCTATGTACAGGAATATAACTACTATAATACTGCTCCTATGTACAAGAATATAGCTACTATAATACTGCTCCTATGTACAAGAATATAACTGCTATAATACTGCCTCCTATGTACAGTAGCATGCAAATGTTTGAACACCCCTCAAAATCACTGTGAACAGTTAAACAATGTGAAGATGAAGTGATCTCCATAAGGCTTACAGTTACAGATGATTCATTCCCTTTGCATTTTAAGCCAAAAATGTTTTTATTTTCATCTTTTACTTTTTCAAAATAACAAAAAAGGAAAAGGACCCAAAACAAAACTTTGGGCGCCCTGCATGGTTAGTACCTAGTAGCACCCTCTTTGTTTGGGGGATTTCCATCCATTCTTCCTTGCAATAGTCTTCCAGCTCCTGCCAGCATGTCCTGTCACTCCTGCTGCTTCCTCTTCCAATGTCCGTAGGTTCGAGAAAATATTTGGAATTAACACTTGAATGCAGGACAGTCGCCATAGAAACACATAGGTCTGCATAGGAGCTGCATACACAAGGCAGGAGAATATTGTTAATCAAAACAATGTAGAAAGTAGATTTGTTTTTCTTGCTGGACGTGGTATAAAATCTGGTTGCAAAACTATTCATACCTTTTAGGAATTATGAGACAGCCAGCATGGTTTTTTATTTCTTGCATTTAACCCTTCACAGTACACTCTAATGACTTATTCATGAGCCATGAGAGATCTATTTGGGGCTGACGCAGAAGTGTCGCTCATGCCAGTTGTTTACAAGGCTGTCAATCAAAGATTACTCAGCGACCTTTTAATCTCCCCTCTCAACCTTCCAATTCCGGCTGCAGCGCTCCGAGCTCGGCGCCAGGTTCATTTGAACATTTTTCAGATGTGCTTATCCGACAATGACTGAGGAATAAAAGAGTTTATGATTGATCTGAAACCCATTTGTTACACGGGCACTCGGCCTCACCCCTCCCGCCCTCCTTCCCCTGCAGGGCACCTTTGAATTAATGACTGAGCTTGGGTTCTAATACCCGCGCTCAGATGGACGATCCCTTTCATTTTTTTTTTCCTTAGAATAAAATATTGGCAAATATGTACATACATCAGCGGATCCCTAGAAAGCCATTCCTGCCTGGCTGTAGCGGAATGGGTTTGCGGGATAGCCTGCCATATTGTGCAGTAACATTTTTACCGCTCCTTTGGGGAATCAGAGTAGTCATAGATCATAAATATGCCACAAATCCACGCTAACATATTTCAGTCACTCCGATGAGAAGTGTATAGTAAGGAGAGAATATATAGAGGGACATGAAATAATGGAGTCGTTACGGCGGAGCAACCGATACTCACATGGCTGATTATTCACACGGATTTTACGCTCAGCGAGCAGAGAAGGGCCAGTGTAGTCAGCAATACATTGTTGCAAATCTGGGCTGAAGTCGCCAGGAAGAGAACTCTCTGTAGCCAATTGGATCGTGGAAAAATAACACTTTGTGGCCAATCAGACCATTGCAGCAGCAGGAGAGGAATGTGTAGATTCTGCAGGGACCAGTGACCCTGGACCCTTATTGTGGACAGCTCTATGTACAAGCAAGTGAGTGGACACATAGGGAATGTTAGTGGTAAGAGCCAGTTTCCGGGCAGCTGTGCTTCAGGAGAGGGATGTGCTGATCTTTTGGGTGGCAGTGACCAATTCACTCATAGTATGATGTGCAGTGGCCAGGTTTGGCGTGGCCCCAATGCAACTCTGGGTAACCGGACACCATCGAGATCTCACCACGTGTTTCTGCTCTCTGGAAAGGATGGTAAGGCATGGTGCACCCCAATGGGAAATAACCCCAGAGAGTCAGGGTCTGCAGTAAACCAGTGTGCTTCTTTACTGGAGGAACTCAAGCGTAAAACAATACAAGGAAGGCACTGAGCTCCCCTCTGGTGGAAGAAGGGTCCATGCTGAGGAATGGCCTAAGATAGCTGTCCCTCTTTCTCTTAGAAGGCTGGTTGCCGCAGGGTCATCTGGCCAAAGGACCCGGTAACCCAGGGTCTACAGTTCAGTGATCAAGCACGGTATCTCGATCTCAGTGTCTTATTCTGGTCCCTCATGCAGCCTGGCAAAGTCTCTCCTACTAAACACTGGTCCCTATCTGCAGACAACTAAGGGTTCAACTTCTGACTGCTCTCCTTTTATACAGTTTCAAAGTGAACTAGAATCTTCTATTGGGAGTGGTGGAGTGGAACATTGTTGCAGTTCCTGTCTGCCATAGACTTTTGTTGAGCCTCACCACAAGTCAATGGAAATCACTAAGCAGTTTTCAGATGTAAACAACAGTCTAGACATCTTTGCTAGACAGTCAAAAGGTCACAGTGTCTGTTGTTTTCCCTCCAAAATGTAACTCTTCATATTATAGTAACTGTGGAAAATTACTAGCTTCTCAGTGCATAGGTAAAAAGTCCCAAAGTATTAACTGGCTGTGCATTAACCCTTTCCATAGTGGAGGGCAACTACAGTGCAATATACAAGTTTAAATTACCAGGATACATTACAATAATCATATAAATTTCAGTGCAATAATACAAGTTATACTCCAAAGTATCCTTGCCCCAGAGCACTACATTTTAGATAGGAGACGTGTCATAGTATGAGGTGCACAGTAGAAACAACTCTGAAGTTGAGCTGAGATTGGGAAGGAGTATAGTCTTCCAAAAGAAGCACAGTTTTTTTTCAGGAATATAGAAGATTATTTTGTCAGAAGTTTGCCACCTATAAAGTATCCCGGAGATGACTGACCAATTGTTAAATCTGACCATACATATTCAATGAAACCAGGCAAAGATCCTCCTTGGAACTTTCTTTCAATGACAGATCTTTCTTCCGATTATCAGACGCCAATGTCAAACATGGCTGACTTCTTATCAGATTTTAATAATGTGTCATTAGTTGGCTAAAATGATTGCTTGGTTTAAATCATTTTAATCAACTTTAGACGATTGTGTATGGCCACCTGAAACTAGAGCAAAGGAGAACACAGGAGAACCAAGAGTGGACCACCACTGAAAAGTCTATCGGCACTCAAAACATTTGCCCATCATACTCAACCCTATGGCCAGTGTTGATGGTTTCTCACCATATCAAGATGTGAGATCTGAACTGTCACGGCTTGGAAAATAAAATCCTACATCGCAATACTCGTCATATGACCGTTGCTCAAATTTTTTACGGTTTTAAGGTTGTCCGACCCTCTCCTTGTCTTTTACTGCATTCTGTTCCACCAAAACAAGTGCTAATGAATTCCTGTATCTTCTTCTTCTTGGGCTCTGTAGTGTCTGGCCTGCATGTGCTGCCTGTCTTTGTTTGTTTGGCACTAATCTGCATACAAATACTTCATGGCTGTTATCTTATTTCAGACAACAGGCCCACAGGATGATTAGAACGGGCAGGTACAAAGAGCTTTCAAAGACTTTCCAAAAACTTCAAACAGCTCCCGGCGCCTGAGGAATGAAAGGGAAGCTCAAAGGAAGGTCTGTGGTGCTGGCTGGTGATATTTTCTGTCTCTCCCTCTTCCAGCTGCTGGTTGGATTAATTATGGATGTCTTTGCTCCTTTTTTAACGCTTTCGGTCTGCTTGCGGAAGATAAAATAGACTTGAAAAGTCACTTTCTGAAGCCTGGATGGGAGTTTGTGAGATCGCTTCTGTTCTTTCTTCTTCTTAGGTAGATGGAGGAATCTCTTTGTTGTATCATTTCCTGATCAAGGTAGAAGGACACGTTTTCTAGATCATTCTACCTGGAGAACACTTCTCAAAAGTTTGACTACTCTTGAGCTTGACTATGAACTCATAACAGATGGCTTCCAACAAGTGTGTACCAAAGAGGTGACAGCATCCATCTAGAAGTAGAATAATTCAAAAGTTTCAACATTAATACGCAACGTTTCGACCCAGGAGAGATCAAAATGGATCCACATTTTGGTGCTAGATCACCCAGGACAGAAGGGCTTGATATTTATTTCAGCCTCAATACCATTTGCTTGACCCTTTGGACAGTTTTCTCCAATGCTTCCAAAGTTTACTACTGGGTGGCAGGTCCTACCAAGTTCTTGCCAGCCAGTAACAAATGGTATAGATAGAACCAACCAGAGATGGGTTTCTTCTCTCCAAAGGTACCATAACAGTCCTATAGAACCTACTGTGGTGTGTATGCAATGACCCGCAGGAGAGGCACTAAGTGGTGAGGGTGGAGGTGGTAGTACTCCCAGTGGCAATCCTAATCCAGGGATCTGAGGCTTTTACACCTAGCCAAAGTGCTGTGAAGTCCTAAGCCAATAAACGTGTGTTAACTTTCACAGACAGTTGTCCTTGCACTGACCAATAAGGCTGCCAAACCTTTAAGAGAGTTGGTTTCTGTACTCTGGGTGTTTGATGATTGGCTGAAATGGAGTCCCTGTTAGGCCCCAAATACCGGGCCCACCTTCCTACAGAGCTGCTTATTGCTCACGCTACAACTCCTTACCAACTTAGCAAGCAAACATAGCCCCAAAGGCTGAACCCTCCCTCCACCCCCGAAGGATGACTAGAAAAGAGTAGGATTTTACCCCCAATGTGCCAGCCAGAGCTCACCATACTATTGCAAACATACAATTTTGAACCTAGTTCACACCTCAAAAGACATAACTTTTAGCAGATTAGTTATGGGGTGGGGGGGGGGGGGGCGGTGGCTGTAGTATTACTATTGCCTTTAGCAAAGGCCTTCAGGTCACTGCATGATTGATCCTGAGATGGCCCACGGAGCAAGGTGGTGATATATGCAGATAGTAATGGGCAGGAGTTGATGGAGGGCAGTCCAATCTCAATGGACTTTGGTACAATATTGCAGATGTACTTATCCAGGGGTGGACTACTACTGTCTTAGACATTTGGCAGCGGCTAATGATACCAGACCCTCAAGGGAACAGGACAGTGATGTCATATAATGTCAGAGCCCCAAACGACCAGGGAAATTATGTCATAAAATGTCAGACCCTCAAACAACCAGGGCAGTAAGGTCATATAATGTCATACCCTCAAGAGACCAGGGCAGTAAGGTCATATAATGTCAGACCCTCAAACAACTAGGGCAGTGATGTCATATAATGTCAGACCCTCAGGAGGCCAGGGCAGTGATGTCATATAATGTCATACCCTCAAGAGACCAGGGTAGCAAGGTCATATAATGTCAGACCCTCAAACAACTAGGGCAGTGATATCATATAATGTCAGAAGAGATTGACCAGTCATAAATAATCCAACTTAAGACTCCATTTTCTGCACCAGGAAGAAGAATCTTCAGATCTTAACATCTGGCAGACCTTAGGGCATTATCATATTACTCACCCAGCCCAAATGTATCAAAATAGTGCAGAACAAGTCCAGGTTGCAATCAGTGGTTTAGCTATAAGTGCGCAGAGGCGGCATTTACCCCAAAACCTTGGTGCCTCAGAAGGCCAAAAAGCCCCTTTGCATCAGGACCAGGAGCTTCATGTTAGCCTCTAATTTCAGTCATTCCAGCCTCCTAAATGAGGCAAAATAACAGGAGGGTGGAAGCTCCTATTATTCTGTGTCATAGAAAATATTCGTAAAATGGCAGACGGATCACATCGAGTCAGATGAACACAAGGTTTTTCTAAGCTGCCAATAAATATTAGAAATCCTCCCAATGTTCAATGATTCATTCCATTATGCATTTCAGAGCTGAAATCTCTTATCTTAAAGGGCTTCTGTCATCAGGACAGGAAGGTTCAGCTGACATTAGCACATGTCTAAAGTCATCCAGTTTAATAACCGTGTTCCTGATGACAGAAGCCCTTTAAGGACCTATACAGTGATTGCTCGTGTGATTTTCTTTATAATCATCTGATGTAGGAAAAACGTACTGCTCCCCTGCAGGAGCTCAGCTAAGCTGTTCATAATGTATCTGTCTACAAGCTTCATAACCAGCAGAATTGTAAGTGCAGCTCTGGGGTGCATAATAATGATGTAACTCAGGATCAGTACAGGATAAGTAATATATGTACACAGTGACTGCACCAGCAGAATAGTGAGTGCAGCTCTGGAGTATAATACAGGATGTAACTCAGGATCAGTACAGGATAAGTAATGTAATGTATGTACACAGTGACTCCGCCAGCAGAATAGTGAGTGCAGCTCTGGACCAGCTGTTCCTGAGCTGCGATTACCTGTGGGTGTGGTCGCCTGTGGCTGTGTGTAGCTGCTGCTGCTGCTGCTGCTCCTGAGCGTTTGGAGGAAAATCTATCCACCTGAGGCCGGCTCTCTCCTCCCCAGGGGGAGAGTGGGTTCTCAGGCATGAGCGAGGGAAGCAAGCCCCAGGCTCCTGTTCCCAGCGGCAGGCCTTCAGGGGACAGGAGAAGCCAGCGTTTGGCCTGCATGGAGGACTCAGGGGTAAGAAGATCTGGCAGGAGTCGCAGTAATGTGGCTTCTGTCTCCCCTGAGTCTGAGGGTAGTAGGAAGAGCCGCAAGGCTGGATCCGCTAAGGAGGACCCGAATGCCAGCATGGGTGAGAGTGGCCCTTCCGGGGCCCAGCAAAAGCCGAGTGTTCACGGAGGTGAAGCAGATCTTGAGGAGGAAGGCTGGGGCGTACTGAGGGCCCGGGAGTCCATTTCCACCTACGGATCCCGGGTCATGAGCCACCTCCGTGAGTACGAAGACGCGACTAAGACCCTGAGGAGGCTCCGGGAGGAGCTGCGCGGCTTGAGGTCTTGTGTTGGAGTGGCCCCAAAGAGGAAGAAGCAGGGGCTGGAGAGCCAAATAAAGCAGCTACAAGCTGACATTGGCGAGATTGAGCAAAGGCGGACTGTACTCCGAGATAAAAGCGGCCCGTTTAAGGAAAAACTCCTAAACGAGGAACGTTTTCGGAAGATGGCGGAGGAGAAGGGGCAGATGGGGCAGCAGCCTGACAGCCAGGTGGAGAAGGAACCAGTCGTGCAGGAGGATGATGATGATGACCAGCAAGATCCACCTGGCAGCCTGCAGGAGCAGATTCCGTACAGTGGGCCCCCTGCACGCCAAATAGCAAGGTCACCCAGCTGCGGCTCGGGGGATGAGTATAAGACCTGCGGCCCGGGAGGGGCCCTAGTGGAGGAGATCCAGCTCCTGGAGTCCCCAGTGCGTTTCCAGGACTTATGCTTTGGTGATGAGTTGCCACCGGAGACGCCTGGGGAAGGAAAGAAAAAGGCTAAGAAGACCAAGCTCCAGGAGCAGGTAAGATATGTATACACCCCCCTCCCTGGGACCCCCGGGTCGACCGCAGGGCCGGCTCACTGTATTAGCCCCTCTTCTCAGCCCAGCCCGTGTCCTGCAGTGGACTCGGTGCAGGAGAGAGGGGAGAGCGAGGTATCCGATATGGTGGTGAGCTCCGTCTCTGTTTGCAGTAACGGGGATGGAGCTGGTGCGACACCGGCTGAAAAGCCGGACAGGAAGGTTACTGCGGAGGATGAGAGAAAAATCTCTGGCGCTGGAGTTTGCTCCCTGATGGGAGGAGGGGGTGGCTCCACGCCACAGATGGCTGCAGGAGCTCCGATGGCTCCAACCGCTGATGACGCTGTTCCCTCGGGCCAGCAGAGGCATGAAGGAGCTGTCGGAGCTATGACGGTTACGCCTCCCAATGAAGGTCAAGAACTGAGGCCAAAGCCTTTGTTTTGTATTGGCGCTGCTGGTCTAGATGAGCGGCGCCATGAAAGAACAGATCAGCAGCGTTTGGATCAGCGGCGCCCGGTAATGGATCAGCGGCGTCCAAAAGTTGTAAATGGTAGTACTGAGGAAGCGGAGGGCAATGATAAAAGTGGGGTTGGGGCTGTGGTCTGTCTTTTGGGGGCAGCTCCGACCCCAGGGCCCAGTGATGCTGAGGTACCAATAATTACACCAAAACACACCGGTTCAGCCAGTATGAGTGAGGGAGCAGGTGGGGGGCAGAAAATTATTTTTAATAAAAATATGTCTGGGGGTTTGGATGGTGGAGTGAATGGTGTTAGGAGGGAAGGAAGGGAGGTCGCAGAATCTGTTGTAAGTAAGGCTGGTTTGGGGATGGAAGATATGGAAGTGGGTGGTGGAGGGTCTTTGGTAAGCGGGGAGGGTGTGGAACCTGGTCCGGTTGCCCCCTCGGCTGTGGCAGCCCCTGTGCGCAGTTTTGCTACTGTCACGGCCGGGGTGAGTAGGGGACCCTCCTTGTCCTCTGGCTCTGGGGACGGCGTTTTGCAGCGGCGTCTTCTGGAGGCTCTAAAGAGAGGGGAGAGCACAATCAATGTAGAGGGGAGGGAGGTTGATCTATCCTTTTGGATAGATAGGCATGGCCTCTCAGCCTTCCGAGAGCAAAGGAGCGGGGAGACCACGTGGTCCCTCCCGACAGCTGGGCCGGGTGCTCTCCGTAGGAATGTGGTCCGTCTGAGGTGGAGGGGCAGTGATACATGTCCTTCAAGATCAGAAGTTGTTGAGCTCCTTCTAAAGATGGGCTTCAAGGCGACAGACATCTACGCCTTGATACATCCCTATGGGACCCCTGAGTTCGATGTCAGCTTTGTTCGGCCGGAGGGACTTGAGCTCTTCTGGTCGAACTATGAGATGGCAAAGGACGAGCCCAGCTGGCGAGATTTTGCCGTCCAGGCAGTGTCTCGTCAGAACAATGTGAAGAGGGTGACCGTTCTAACCCGTAACGAGTCACTCTCGTGTATTGACATCATGACGTGGCTCGGCCGATATGGGGAGGTGGTGGAGGTTCCCAAGAAGAACAGGGATGAACATGGCATCTGGTCTGGGGCCTGGACGTTCATGGTAAAACTTAGGCTTTTAGGAAACACAGTTACTCACATACCATCTGCCACCTTCCTTGGAAGGGATCGCATCCAGATTTTCTACCAGGGTCAGCCGAAGCTCTGTCACAGATGCGGCAGCCCCACACACTTCAGTGCTAACTGCACTGTACAGAAGTGCGCGCTGTGTGGGGAGATTGGCCACCTCGCTGCATCATGTGCAGAGATTAGGTGTCACCTGTGTGGTGACTTAGGTCACCCATTCAGTCGCTGCCCTCATTCCTTTGCCAATGCGGTCAATGCCCCGGCGGGAGGAAGCCGTGAGGCCAATTCTACTGGGGCAGGGGCTGGCAGAAGTGAAGGAACAGAGGGGCCAGGGAAGAAAAGTAAGCAAAAGACGCCTGCCCAACTGAGGCGTCAGGAAAATCGCCGAAGGGAGAGGGAGATGGGTGAATCCCGGGAACCTCAGGCAACTGGGGAAGCTGGGATGACCCCTGATCTCACCCCTGAGACTGCTGCTACTGCTGAGGCCCAAAGGGACAGTGAGCTGGATGAGGAAATTGGGAGGATCCAGGAAGAGGAAGGTGCCATCTCCTCATTATCCCCCCATGACGGGGGAAGTGGGGGATGGCAAAAGCAGGGTAATAAACGTACAGGGAAAAAGGGAGATTTAAGATCTTCTCCCACCCGCCAGATGCCAAAGGAAGGTACAACCAACCCCCCTCTGATTAGTCTCTCAAACCGGTTCCAAGCCATTGGTGACACCTCCCCCTCCTCAGGGGAGGGAGCCGGTGGGGAGGTTTCGGGAGTCGCGGTGACACCTGGGCCTGCGGGGGACGCCGAGCCTCCTTCTACTGGGGAAAACATGTCCTCAGGGGTGGGGGCTGGCTTGGAGTCAGAGCACAAGGGCAGAGGTGAAATGGACACATCTGTTTGTTTGAAGAGGGGTAAGCCATCATCTGATGAAAAAGTTGGTGGGGGCAGTGGGAAAAGAAAGCCATCTAATTCAATCACCCATGATGGCGGCACTCACTCCGTTGACGCTGGCGTCCATTAATGTCGCCAGCATTAAGTCAGATACGGCTAGATTTGCGGCCTTTGATTTTTTCAGCCGGGTTGAAGCTGACATTTTGTTTTTGCAGGAGACCAGGCTGCCAGATTTGGCATCTGTATTTAAAGCTAAAAGGGAGTGGCGACGCGGATCCTCCTACTGGTCTCTTGCGGCCGAGCCGTATAGCGGGGTGGCAGTCCTTTTTACTGCACCGGTAGAATGCCGACGGGTTATTGAATTAGAAATGGGGAGGTGCCTGATCCTGGATGTCCTCATGAGGGGACAAGAACTTCGTCTAATTAACATCTATGGTCCCCAGTCCAAGTGGGACCGTAAGTGTCTCTTCATGAGGATCAAGCCCTATCTTTTTACAAGTCGGCAGGTGGTCTTTGGAGGGGACTTCAATACTGTCACGAGGCCCCAGGATAGGGGAGGTTCCAGGGACAAGCTGACTTACGACAGCATTGCGCTTAATAAAATAGCTAGTGAGGCTCGTCTGGTGGATGTCCACATCCGGCACACCCCAGGCCACCCGGGGTTCACCTATCATAGGGCTAGTTGTAGGTCTAGAATAGACAGGTTTTATTTAAAGGAGGAAGCCGTCTCTTCAGCCGTGTCCGCTGTGGAGGTGGAGTTCTCCGACCACTGTATGATTTTGTTTTCTCTGAATGTTGCAGAGACCCCCCGAATGGGAAGGGGCTACTGGAGGCTCAATTCGTCTCTCTTGGAAGAAGCGGAGATAAGACAGTCCTTTGAGGATTTCGTTCAGAGCCAGGTACCATTGCTGGATCTCTGCGGCAGTAAGTCTGAGTGGTGGGAGATCTTCAAGGAAAGGGTGGGGAGATTCTTCCGCCAGCTCTCGAGCCTCAGGAGTCTGAGTAAGTATCGCCTGTATCAGGGCCTGAGGAGGAAACTCGAACGTCTTGTCTCGACTGGGGGTAGCCGTGAGGAGATCTCCAGAGTGAAGTCTTTGCTTATGAGGTGTCAGTACGATAGGCACGCATCTTTGGTTTTTGAGAGGGATTACGGGAAATACCGCTCGCCCGACCCTTACAAAAACTGCAGGATGTCAGTGAGTAGTAAGATTGTGTCAGGACTGATTGATAGTACGGGTTCTCTGAGAAGGTCCAGATCAGGGATCCTGGAGGTTGTCAGATCCTTTTACTCACATCTCATGGCAAGGAGGGATCTTGATCGTGATAAGATATCGGCTTTCCTGACTGAAACTGTCCCTGAACCAGGGGTAGACCCCTCTCTTGACGGTTTGACGGAAATGATCAGTGAAGAGGAAGTCAGTCTGGTGATTGAGGGGCTTGCTCCCAAAAAATCACCTGGTCCGGATGGCTTAACATCTGAGTTTTACAAGACCTTTAAGGACACCTTAGTTCCCCTCTTGACTGAGGTATTAAATGAGTGTCTCTCCTCGGGTACTCTACCAAAGTCAATGAGGAGGTCGGCCCTGATCATCCTGTCAAAGGGTAAAGATCCTTTCCACATTGAGAATTGGCGTCCCATAGCGCTCCTCGGTGTGGACAGAAAGATTTTGGCAAAGGTGCTATTTAATCGGCTGGTGAAGTTTGCACCCCAGCTCCTTTCTGGGGCCCAGCATTGCTCTGTTCCCGGCCACAGTACTTTTAGTGCTGTGCTCAGTGTCCGGGAGGCCGTGGAGCAGGGCAGGGCAGGTCACTGGAAGGGGTACATGCTGTCCTTGGATCAGGCAAAAGCATTTGATCGTGTTAACCACGAGTACCTCTGGTCTGTCCTTCTGAGATATGGCCTGCCCGGGGGGTTTGTTGATTGGCTTAAGACCTTGTATGCAGGGGCAGAGAGTTTCCCGCTTGTGAATGGTTGGATTGGGCGTCCTTTTGGGGTGGGATCTGGGGTTCGCCAGGGTTGTCCTCTGAGCCCGCTTTTGTACGTGTTCGCGATCGATACCTTCCTTAGAGGGGTTGATCGTGGGCCGTTGGCGGGCATCGGGATGGACCGGGCGGCTCCGGAGACTACACTGAGGGTGGTGGCGTATGCTGATGACGTAACTATCTTTGTGTCTTCGAGAGGGGAGGCAGAGTGGGTACTGTCTGAGGTAGAGCGCTACTCAGAGTCATCTGGGTCCAAGATCAACCGAGATAAGTGTGAGAGTCTCTGGCTGGGAGGTGGAGATCCTGGTTTTGATCTCCCGGACACCCTTCCAGAGCCCCAGGAATCTACAAAAGTCCTCGGCATTGAATTTGGCCAGGGGGATTACCCCCATCAAAACTGGGATAGCAGGCTTAAGATTGCCGCTCAGAAGGTGGACCAGTGGAAGGATTGGTCTTTAACCCTCAGGGAAAGGGTGAACATTATCAAAACCTACCTGATCCCTTTGCTGTTATATCTGGGCAGTGTGTGCGTCTTGCCGGAACCTTTCTGGACTCGGGTCTACAGTCTGTTCTTCCAGATGTTATGGGGAAACAGACTGAACCTTGTCAAGAGGGAGGTTACTTACCGTACGAGGAGACTAGGAGGGTTGGGTATGGTCAACCCTGTGGTGTTCCTGGTGAACACCTTTATTAAGATTAATCTCTCGAACCTCTGGCAAGAGAGGGCTCCTCTGTGGGTAGCCTCCTGTCGGGGATGGTTTCGGCCTTTCTTCCAGGAATGGGAGACAGGGGGGCAAGTGAAGGATCTCCGCACACCACATGGGCATCTCCCGGCTTATGCTGCCCTGGTTCTGAAGGTATTACGTCGGTGGGGTCTGGGGATGTGGGAAATCAGGACTCAGTCAAGGAGACTCCTTGACCAGAGGGTTCTGTTGACCCATTTCCAGAAACCTCTGGCCCTCAGGGACTGCCCAGGTCGGGATCTGAGGGTTGGGTTACGGCTTTTAAATTCCAATAGGATCCCCTTGAAGTTCTTTGACTTGACTTGGCGCTGCTTCCATGGGAAACTGTGTGTGAGGGACAATCTGAAGTGTAGGAGCTCTGAGGACAGGGGGTGTCCCCGTGAGGAGTGCGGTGGTGTGCTGGAAAGCATGGACCACTTCCTGCTTCATTGTCCCTTTAACACAGAGGTTTACACCAGGGTGGGGACCTCCATTGGCTGGCCTAGGCTGGTCACTCTCTCCTATGCGGAATGGGCCTATGGAGCATTCAGACACCTGGGTGGTAGGGACCTTTGCACTTTATTCCTAGTCAGCTCAGTGGTCAGGTACTACACGTGGCATGCACGGTGTTTAGTTTCGACGCAACGCAAAATCCTCCCCGAGGATGAGGTGGTTAGGAACATTCTCGGAGACCTGGTGAAGGTGCGCTCTCTGGAGTACGAGAGGTTGGGGGCGGGTAGAGCCTCTCTCCTCTGGAGGGGTTTTGCCTTTAGGGTACCCTAGCCTGTTGTCTCCCCTCCCGGTGGTGGGCTGAAGCTGACACTGTAGATTTTTGTTTTGTTTTGGTGGCTGTATGAGGACATAGGGCTTGCAGGCGCCAAACTTGGGCTTTAATGGGTTGTGTGTGGCTGAAAAGCCTCACGGTGGGTGGTGAGGTTAAGGTCTACTATGTAATGTACTATGTAATGTAGTTTATATGTCTTTATGTCTATATATATTTGTATATTTGTATAGGTTGAGTTGTCGGGTGTAGTGTTAGGTTGGGTGGTGGGTAAATGGGGGGAGGGTTCCATGGAACATTGGGGACTTTGGGACATATAAGAAAATCCTGGGCTGGTTCATGGACGTCTATTATCATGTACTGGGGGCATGGGATGCGGGACCAGCTCAGGGACCCAAAAAAAATAAAAAAAAAATAAAATAAAATATATATATATATATATATAATATAAAAAAAAAAAAAATTGTGTGTTGCATTGGGGTGGTGGTGGGTGGGCTTTTTGTAAGTTTAACTTCTGTATTTGTTAAGTGTAGGTAGGTGCAACCGGATCAGGAAGGTTAGTACATGTACATAGATATTGTAAATATTGTACATAGCTGGTGTTCTGTGGCGAGTGGGCTGGACCGGTGCTGTCTGCGCCGCGCTGAGGAGCATCATGTCCTGTATGGTTGGTTTGGTCTCTGTTTTATATATTTATTTATCTGTTTGTTTTAAAATTTTAATAAAAGAAATACAGGATGTAACTCAGGATCAGTACAGGATAAGTAATGTAATGTATGTACACAGTGACTCCGCCAGCAGAATAGTGAGTGCAGCTCTGGAGTATAATACAGGATGTAACTCAGGATCAGTACAGGATAAGTAATGTATGTACACAGTGACTCCACCAGCAGAATAGTGAGTGCAGCTCTGGAGTATAATACAGGATGTAACTCAGGATCAGTACAGGATAAGTAATGTATGTACACAGTGACTGCACCAGCAGAATAGTGAGTGCAGCTCTGGAGTATAATACAGGATGTAACTCAGGATCAGTACAGGATAAGTAATGTATGTACACAGTGACTGCCCCAGCAGAATAGTGAGTGCAGCTCTGGAGTATAATACAGGATGTAACTCAGGATCAGTACAGGGTAAGTAATGTATGTACACAGTAACTGCACCAGCAGAATAGTGAGTGCAGCTCTGGAGTATAATACAGGATGTAACTCAGGATCAGTACAGGATAAGTAATGTAATGTATGTACACAGTGACTCCGCCAGCAGAATAGTGAGTGCAGCTCTGGAGTATAATACAGGATGTAACTCAGGATCAGTACAGGATAAGTAATGTAATGTATGTACACAGTGACTCCGCCAGCAGAATAGTGAGTGCAGCTCTGGAGTATAATACAGGATGTAACTCAGGATCAGTACAGGATAAGTAATGTATGTACACAGTGACTGCACCAGCAGAATAGTGAGTGCAGCTCTGGAGTATAATACAGGATGTAACTCAGGATCAGTACAGGATAAGTAATGTATGTACACAGTGACTGCCCCAGCAGAATAGTGAGTGCAGCTCTGGAGTATAATACAGGATGTAACTCAGGATCAGTACAGGGTAAGTAATGTATGTACACAGTAACTGCACCAGCAGAATAGTGAGTGCAGCTCTGGAGTATAATACAGGATGTAACTCAGGATCAGTACAGGATAAGTAATTACAACCAGCTCAATTTCTATAGTGCTTAAATTTGGGCACATGCACAATATTACCACATTTGGCGCTTTGTCTAGCATTCAGCATGGTATGCTCACAGTTCACATTGTAGGTGAACATTAATGAAGTACTGGATGAAGATTCCTCCCTAAAGAGGGGCAGAAAATTTTCCTCTGATCCTTTACGCGGATCTTGCCTTTATTAACGACTTGGAATGTTTTACCATGAGGGTGTCATTTCCATCTCTATTGGGGGTAATTAGCTCTTTGGTCGGAGCCTGAAAGACAAAGGGTTTTATATGGATATAAAACAAGGAAAGTAGGGGCCCCTGCTTGCTATTTTAGGATTAGTTAGGAGGGTTCTTAAACAAAAGTGAAATTTCTATTAAGAACCTCATGACAACCCTTCTTGTCCAGTGTTCTGCTGTGTCACTGTATGGATCTAAGTCACCCTCAATGTCCACACCCTAACAGGGCTAACTAAAGCTCAGCTTGTATATGCGTAGATGGGAATGGTGATTGGACCCACACAATGTCCCTACGACAACACTGAAGTAGCAGAACAGATAACCGGAAGTGTTGACATATTTTGTTAGACCACCATGTTCTTTGTATTGACTGTTATTTCTTTGCACGTCATTAGATAGACGACCATTGTTATCTTAGATGTTTCTACATTAATCTCCTTTTTTTATGTTTTGACTCATTCTGGTTTGGTTCTACTACATTTAATTATTTGTGTATTATGTTTTTTGTCCCTATTTTTTTTTTTTTGCACTCATTTTGTCTATATGATATTTTATGACAGATTTACTGTTGAAAAAGGTCCAAATGGGAATTAAACATTGTGGTTTTTCTGTACGGTAAACACACTTTTATACCACTCAAGCCATACTAAGGCTAGTTTCACACATGCGTCAAATAAGTCCGGCAAGAGTTCTTCGGATCCGACATAGCCGGAGAGTGATGCATGCTTGCAGGACCCCATTGACTATAATGGGATGCAGAAGAGATCTGGCCGCTCCCTGGGATGTATGCTGGGATTTGGCAAGACAAAAAACGTTGTGTGCAGCAATATTTGTCCAGTCGATTCCTGTCTGAAATGCCGGGGAGCGGCCAGATCCCTAAGGCTGGGTTCACACCTGAGCGTTCGCGATGGAGCGCTCTGTATGCGCGATTGTACGGGCGTTTGCAATCGCGCATACAGAGACAAGCGAACACCTATTGTCGCGCGTTCCCGCTGAAGTCTATGTACGGGAACGCGCGACAAGACGCCCAAAAAAATGTCATGTACTTCTTGGGGCGTCGGGCGTTTTACAGCGCGATCGTACGCGCTGTAAAACGCTCAGGTGTGAACCATTCCCATAGGGAATCATTGGTTCTTGCCTGTTGAGCGTTTTACAGCGCGTAGGAACACGCTGTAAAACGCTCAGGTCTGAACCCAGCCTTATACATTCCATTATAGACAATTGGGGCCAGTGGGCACGCTGCACTACCCAGCTTTGCCGCATATGGAAAACTCCAGCAGACAGTTCTCTGTTGAAACAGCCAGATTTCTCTGACGCATGTGTAAAATTAGCCTAAACCTGGATTGCTTTTGGATTTTGTACTATTTTCGATTAAAGGGGTTATGCAAAATTTAAAAAGACTCCAAAAAGTTAATGCCAGAGCATCGCGGAGCTGCAGAGACGGCCGGGGAGCCATGTGGCGGGGACCAGGTAAGGAGTGGTATCAGCCCCTCTCTGAGGTCTTTTCAAGTCTTGGATAACCCCTTTAAAGAGCAATTTAATTATGCAACGCCGTTGATTGTCCCTTCAATGTTTATGGCTGCCAAGTCCTCAACAGGAACCACAGACATAGAAAATCGGAGTTCACGTTAAATTTACTGAACTTTCCATTTTTCATGGACTGCAGGGTCTTAGGGTTTCTGTGATCAATTATTATAAAAGGTTTATTTTGTCCTGAATTAATTGCGATGTTTGTAGCTGAATGTCCTGGATGTTGGAAGCGGCGGTGCAGGCTGGAGTGCAGAATCGGGGAATAAAGCATTGGCGTACTTACTTCTGATTACTGTAATTTCTGCACAGTGGCGGTTACGGGTCGGGCTGCGTTCTTGTTTCAGCTCGAAATGAAGCTCAATTGCTGCGGTCGAGATTTATTTCGAGATTACAATCTCCGAGCCGGGAAACTGCCATCATTACGTATTAGGAATTTCTGGGTTAAGCAGGACTATCCTGCCACTGTTAACCCCTTCCTTCCAGCACGACTCTTCCTCCAGAGCCTATATTTTACAATATATTACATTACAGAGGAGAATGGAGTAAGTGAAAATGGTGGGTTATACTATTTGTCTTGTGGGGGTTGTCATATAATTGCATATGTTTCTGGGGTTGGAACACTCTAAATAAAACTGATACAGTGGGGGCGGAGCATGACCCAAGGATTCTCTTCCGTTTTCTTTGTTAGGCTCACCCCCCCCCCCCAAGTCCTGCACTAGGTTAAACACAATGTATCACTAGGTTAACATAGGACCCCCTTAACTGTAACCTCCACAACAGCTTGTCCCTAGGGTGGCCAGAGGCCCGGTTTTAGGCCGGACAGTCCGACTTTCTGAGTCCATGTCCTTCGTCCGGCTCAGGGCCTGGACGGACACAGGGAAGTCCTTTTGAACAGCTCACTCTCAGACAGCAGCACTGTGCTGTCTGAGCGTGAGCTGCAGGGAGAAAGTCACCCCCACCCCTGCAGCTGACAGAAGTTGATTTTTACCTTCCTTTTGCTCAATCCCCATCGCCTGCGGAGTGGGAGAGGGCGTGGCCTAAGTTGGGGCGTGGCTTAGTGGGACCTGGGGGCGGGGTTTCTAAGTCCGTCTTTTGAGGGTGGCCTGAATGGCCACCCTACCTGCCCCCTTAACTGTGACCTGCACAGCACTCTGCTCCCTTAACAGTGTCATCCACAGCGCCCTGCCCCTTTAAAGCTGACCTGCAGCAGTGAAAAATGGCTGGGTTGTTATGGAAACCTGGTGTAAAACTGTGTGTATGTGGAGACTAAGGGCCTGCAAGGTTCTATTGACTGATAAAGGTCATGTGACCAGGCTTCTATTGGTTAATGCATTTTTGGGGAATATCTCAGGAACGGTATATGCTAGAGAGCTGAGACCCGGTCTAAAACCTTCCCAGACACCTGATGTACCCGTGATTGTAAATGTGACGGTGCGGATTCCTTTAGCGGACATACACACATACACTCAGCTTTATATATTACATATCCCGGCCTCTATCACATTGCTCTCCCTTGACTCCGCTCTCTATCATTATTCCGCTATCTTCTATATATCTATGGAGTTCTTCTCGCCTTCATTTATATCTTCACATAAACCACCATCGACGTGTCCCGATCCCTGTCTGGTGACACAGCTGTATATCCAGTCATATCTCGGTGGCCGTGTATCCCGCCGGTGTGCAGACTCCTCGGGGAGAAGCCATATCTCCCCTCCGCGAGTCACAGGATTGTTTTCTGATTCTTATATACAATGTATCAGTTTTGTCTGGATTGTTCCTTTAAACACTTGTTAACACTCAGCTGTTAGGTCACATGTCTGACAGGGGGCGGAGCTTATCGGCTGCCTGTTTCCAGGGGCAACCGGCAGATTTTTGAAATTAGATGTAGATATGAATGGAGCAACTGACCTGAAACAGTGTCGTATTGGCTACATCAATGGCTGCGGAGGACCCTGAGGAGAAAGGACCGTATCTAAGTCTGCCCCTGCCCACCTAGGTCTGGACACATCACTGACCCTCCAAGATCAAGATCTTCTGCCTAAAAAATCCTCTGTGCTGCTGGAGACCCTGCTCCTTCCACTATATAACTCCCAGCCTGTGACCTCCCACAAGATCAGCACACTCCTCTCCTGAAATCCTCTGTGCTGCTGGAGACCCTGCCCCTTCCACTATGTAACTCCCAGCCTGTGACCTCCCACAAGATCAGCACACTCCTCTCCTGAAATCCTCTGTGTTGCAGGATGATCATGCGGTTCATAGTCTATGACCTAGCCTACCATTGTTTCGCTCAGCTTCTTTCTCCTTTTATGTAATTACTGGGTTTTATAGTAATGTCCCTTTAATAACCTCCACCTCCCGTGTCTCCCTCATTCTGTCTCCCTATTTCCTGAGCCCTCCCCCGCCTCGCCCTCGTTTTCCCTCTGCTCCTCGAGCGCTCCGCCAGTAATAACTATATTCTGCGCCTGTCATTGTTCCTCTCCTTTGATCTTTGCAGGAAGAGTAATAATCTTTGACTTTTTTCTACAACATTTATTCTTCAATACAATTTTAATAACTTCTATTTACATGCTCGCACATCGTTCCATCGTCGTAGATTTTTCAATTAAGCTTCAGGTGCAGGCATCACGTAACCGGGTCCAGGAGAAAAAAATGAATGAAAAAAATCACAGGCAGAAAATTCGGAGGAATCATCTGTGTCACTGTCAATGGGGGCTGCTAATAGCTAGTCCTTCCTTATAAGCATGTTTAAAAAAGGGAGAGTGCTGGGGTCATACCCCCACCGAACAGATATGTGATGAGATGTTTCCAAAAAGGCTGCACTTCTGCTTTCTGTGTCTCAAAAGCTTCTGCTCTTCGTGTGTCTGGTCTATGTGCTCCGTGTCTCTGCGCTTCTGGTCTATGTGCTCCAGGTCTAAATGTTTCCTGTCTCTGCGCTCCTGGTCTGGTTACCATGCTCCTGGTCTATGTGCTTCCAGTCTCCATGCTCCTGGTCTATGTGCTTCTGGTTTTCATGCTCCTGGTCTATGTGCTTCCAGTCTCCATGCTCCTGGTCTATGTGCTTCTGGTTTTCATGCTCCTGGTCTATGTACTTCCAGTCTCCATGCTCCTGGTCTATGTGCTTCTGGTTTCCATGCTCCTGGTCTATGTGCTTCCAGTCTCTATGCTCCTGGTCTATGTGCTTCTGGTTACCATGCTCCTGGTCTATGTACTTCAAGTCTCCATGCTCCTGATCTATGTGATAAGATAAGATGCCTTTATTGTCACTGTACAATACAATGTAATACAATGTACAATACAATGAAATGTTGTTTGGAGCAATCCTAGATGCCATGGACAGAGGAACAAGAACTGACATTTAAACTAAAGCATTACACTAGAAAAAAACAAAAACATTGCACTAGAAGGCATTACTATTCACAGTTCACAGCATATATATAGTAAGTGCTTGTGAGTATATATACACTGATTCAGACACCACTGCAGACAAGAGATCATCATGGGATCATGAATGCAGCAGTCACTTTCAGTCTGTGGTAGTTTCTATCCTAGGAAGGGGCAATAATCTCTGAGCATTTAGGAGACTGATTGCTTTGGGGTAGACGCTGTTCTTCAGCCTAGTGGTGCGGGCATGTAGGGCTCTAAGACGCCTACCAGAGGGTAGGGGAGTGACAAGGCTGTGGCCGGGGTGAGTTGGATCCCCGCAGATAATGTTTGCCCTGTTGCTGCAGCGAGCAGTGAAGATGTCATCCAGTGATGGTAACTGAGGACCAGGGATTCTGCCGGCCATTCTGATGATGCGCTTGAGGGTCTTCTTGTCCTCAGAAGAGCAGCCGGAGGACCACCCTGTACTGCAGGATGTGATAACAGATTATATGGTGCACCTGTAAAAATTTACAAGCAGCTGTTTTGGGAGTTGTGCTTTCTTCAGACTTCTCAGAAAATAAAGCCTCTGAAGGCCTTTTTTAGTAATTGTTGTTGTTTTTTTAACCATGACAGGTCCTGACTAATATGAACTCCCAAGAATCTGAAACTTTGAACTATCTCCACGTTTCCACCATTAATGCTAATGGGATGGTGTCCTATTTGTTTCTTCTTCCTAAAATCCAGAATTAGCTCCTTTGTTTTCTTGGTATGGAGTATGAGGTTGTTGTTCTTACTCCATCTCTCTAGGTCAGTGATGGCGAACCTTTTACAGACCGAGTGCCCAAACTGCTACATAAACCCACGTATTTATTGCAAAGTGCCAACACGGCAATTTACCTTGAATGCTACAGTCCAATATAGTATATCTTCCATGTACTTTATCATTTATCTACAATAGCCTGCTTACATTCAGTGCGCTGCCTGTGCCGTTCATAGTGCGCCCTGTGCTGATGAATGGCAGGAAAAGTCTAAGGCATATTGGTACACCATAGACTTTCTCCAGGGTGCGGGTGCCCACAGAGAGGGCTCTGAGTGCCGCCTCTGGCACCCGTGTCATAGGTTCGCCATCACTGCTCTAGGTTCTCAACCTCTTTCCTATAGGCGGTTTCATCATTGTTGGAGATTAGGCCTATCACAGTCGTGTCATCTGCACATTGTATAATGGTATTGGTATTGTGAATAGGTTTACAGTCATTTGTGAAGAGGGAATAAAGGAGAGGGCTCCACACACAGCCTTGCGGCACCCCAGTGTTTAGTGTTCAGAATGAAGAGAGGTGCTTGCCCATGCGTACGATTTGTGGTCTTTTTGTAAGAAAATCCAGTATCCAGTTGCACAGGTGAGAGCTGAGACCCAAGTTGTTCAGTTTCGTTGCCAACTTGTTGGGAGGGATGGTGTTAAAGGCCGAGCTGTAATCAATGAACAGCATCCGCACATCGCTGTCTCTCTGCTCCAGTGTGACAGCGCAGTGAGAAGGGTAAGTCGCTTCTGGTTTCCATGCTCCCGGTCTATGTGCTTCCAGTCTCCATGCTCCTGGTCTATGTGCTTCTGGTTTCTATGCTCCTGGTCTATGTACTTCCAGTCTCCATGCTCCTGGTCTATGTGCTTCTGGTTACCATGCTCCTGGTCTATGTGCTTCTGGTTTCCATGCTCCTGGTCTATGTGCTTCTGGTTACCATGCTCCTGGTCTATGTGCTTCTGGTTACCATGCTCCTGGTCTATGTGCTTCTGGTTTCCATGCTCCTGGTCTATGTGCTTCCAGTCTCCATGCTCCTGGTCTATGTGCTTCTGGTTTTCATGCTCCTGGTCTACGTACTTTGGGTCTCTATGCTCCTGGTCTTTGTGCTCCTGGTCTATGTACTCGGAGTCTACATGCTCCTGGTCTATGTGCTTCTGGTTTTCATGCTCCTGGTCTACGTACTTTGGGTCTCTATGCTCCTGGTCTTTGTGCTCCTGGTCTATGTACTCGGAGTCTACATGCTCCTGGTCTGTGTGCTTCTGGTCTGCATGCTCCTTGTTCTAGCCATGCTCCTGGTTTATGTGCTTCTCCTAGTCTCCGCACTCCTGGTCTATGTGCTCCTAGTTTTGTACTGTTATGTATTTTATATTGTATGTTTTGGCCTTAAGTACCAGCAAGATCATGATTAGCAAAGGTTGGCAGGGACAGGACCAACCACCCTGTTCCTCCTCTCTTGGGATGGGTGGGGTAGTTCTGCTTTCTGCCAAGAGGGGGAATTCATGTGTAACCTTAGGAAGGAGAGGAAGCACACTGCGGAGCTCCTGCTCCTGAAAAGGATTCTTCAGCGAAAACAATTAAAATCACATCCTCAAGTAAATCCTTGAGGACATGATCCTAGCATGTGTAACACCTGCATCAAAGACGCTACAGCTACGACACCCATCACCTAGATTACCATTAGGCCAGTTACAACACAAGTCTACACCTGAGAGTGGACATGTACTCTTACAAGTGCTAAACTGCATATTCCTTACTGGTGCTAGAAAATTGCACTTGTAATCCACTGCTACTGAACGTACCTGAAGTTACTCTTTGCACTCAGTAAAAGAGACTGTTATACGTTCACTGCTGGCATCATTCTTCAAGCCACATTTCCACTGCACGGATCTCCAGGGAGCAACAGCCTGAGGGAGTACACCATGACATAACACTTCATCAGGGCCACTACCACTCCCTTCCTCTGCACCAGCTCCTCAGACGCTCGCTGCAGATGCTCCTGGTTTTTGTGTTCCTTGTTACAGCTCCTGACCATACTCTTGGACTTTGTGCTCCAGGTTCCAGCTTCTGGCCACACAACTGTGCTGCATGCTCCTGGCTATGTTCCTGGTCTCTGTGTTCTTTGTTCCAACTTCTGACCACGTTCCTGGTCTCCACATTCCTGGTCCCAGTTCCCAGCCATGCTCCTGGTATCTGTGCTTCTAGTTCCTTCTCTAGCTTGTGCTCCTGTGTTTGATACTCTTGGTCAAGTTCATGGTTCGTTGTTCCTGGTTCCAGTTCCTGCTCCTTGGATAGTCCCTTAACATCTTGTTGTCTTTGTCCTATTCCACATTTAACAACAGCAATCAGCTGTAAACTGTAGCGGAACCTGACAGCAAGTGATTATTTCCCTGTAGCACCCCCACAGACGAAATTAAGTATTACACAGTTCCTACTGAAATCAATGTACATGTTGGGTCCTCCAGAGATGTTCTTTGTGGTGCATTATTAGATAGGGGTTCAGAATACAGGTTTCTATTCCAGAAAAAAACAGAAGACAACATTGTGATAAATGTTTTGTTGCACCGTGGAAATGATACATAGATGACTGAATGGAGATCCATCTCCAGGCAAAAAAAAAATCTCCATGGAAGCCAGACCCAAGGCAGAAATTAAGTTCTCAGTCAATAGTGGTTTGCTGATGTCATTGGTTCTTAGTTTATTGATGGGGCCATTGTCATGATATTGATTTAGCTCTCAATGCTGCCGCCTCCAAGCTGTATACCATTCCGGTTTGTTTTTTCTTATCTGACTTGAAAGTGAAGAATAAAGAAGGATTTTTTCATGTAAACATTGCTTTTGGAGTTGCGGAGACTGCAGGTCACCATCAACAACCATTGTATCAGAGTAAACACCATCAGTCTGAATGCACAGGGTGCAATTATTAATTCTCCTATTGAAGCTCCCTCCATACTCTGTTCCAAGGATACGAAGGCAACCTAAATAGTTTATGTTGCCTAGCAACAGCCATTGGACTTCTTAGGTGACCACTAGTGATGGACGAACATCGGCCGGGACTATTCGCGAACGTGATCAAATGTTTGCGAACCGAAAGTTTGCGGCAGGCCCCATTCACTTTAATGGCAGGCAAACCAGAAAAACCTTCAGGTCATATTTCCAGCCACCAAATACTTACAAGAAGCGCACAAACTGTCCCACAACATGGACAGTGACATACAAGAGGGGGATCAATGGCAAAAATTCCCACAAAAAATATGTATTTTAATCAGGGGCCATTTTTATGCATCTTAAAAGAAAATTCTCAGAAACGTGCTTTGCTGGAGCCTAGAACATTTTTATTTTAGGCCACGGGAGTGCGGTCCTTAAAAATTAGGCATTCACCTGACATAAAAGAAATTGTGATTATGTGGTTCGAGGTACATTATGCGGTAAATGGATAAAAAATGTAATGTAAGCCACTGGAGTACAGGCACCGAACATTAGGCATTCACCGGACAGAAAAGAACGAGTAATTATGGGGCTGGAGGTATATTAGACGGTCATTGGATATCAATTTTACTGCAGGCCAGTACAAATAGATGTCAAATACATATGTTTAAAAAAAATAAAAATATAAAATTGGATTAAAAACATGGCTAATAACGATAATAGTTGATAATAGTTGATAATAGTTGAATTCCTCCGAGGTCACAAACATTAGGCATTCACCAAACAGAAAAGGCCTTTTATGTCACTGTATTTACCTAAGACAGGGACCATTATTTGTTCTGGGTGGTGGCGGATATTTGTGGGCTGTCATAAGGAAATTCAATTAAACGTGGTGTTGAATTCCTCCGAGATCCATGCCTCATTCATTTTTTTAAATGTGAGGTAGTCCACACTGTCATGAGCTAGGCGAGTACACTTATCGGTCACAATCCCCACTGCTGCGCTGAACGTCCTTACGGACAAGACAATCGATGAGGGGCAAGCCAAGAGTTCCATGGGAAATTGTGCCAGCTCTGGCCACAGGTCAAGCCTGCACACCCAGTAGTCCAGGGGTTCCTGGCTTCTCAGAGCGTCCACATCGGCCGTTAACACGATGTAGTCGGACACTAGTTGGACACCTGTCGGTCTAGGCGTTCCCTGAGGCTGGATCCGGAGGGCGGCTGTCGATGGGTTGGCTGCAAGAATGATCTCATATCCGAAGTAACCAACACATCTTAAAACCACCCTTTTCTTGCATGCGCTGTAGGATTGGTACCCGCAACTGTTTTTCTGTAGGTGGAAATTCTGAATGTCGCCCTCGGTCTCCTCCGCCCATTCACGGACAAAACCAGGGATCCCAGAAAAGTTTAAAGCCTGCTCTTCTTGCTCCTCCTCCTCCGCCCCGACACCATCCTCCTCTGACTCCTCTTCAGACTCCTGCTGACTTGCCCCCATGGGAATTCATTCAGCATTGCGACTTCCTCATCTTCCTGCGGTGAAAAGAAACCAACCTCCCCAGAACCTGTCCTGCTGCTGAGTTCGTAAAGGGGCAGCCTATCAAGCATATACATTGTGGAGTTCCAGACCGTCGGGCTGTCACAAATCAGACGTCTGATGGGCCATGGCCGTGTAAGATCTTCTAAAATGGCCAGAGATTTTCCTCGCCTGCCGCAAGACATCCTGGATCCCGGGGTATTTGGCAATGAATCGCTGCATGACTAAGTTCAGGACGTGTGCCATGCACGGCACGTCTGTCATTTTGCCCTGTTTCAGCGCGCTCAGCAGATTGGGACCGTTGTCGCACACAACTTTACCAACTGTCAAATTGAGCGGGGTTAGCCACTGATCGGCCTGTGACCGCAGAGCTGAAAGCAGTGAAGGGCCGGTGTGGCTCTTGGCTTCCAGGCACAACAGCCGCAGCACAGCATGGCAACGTCTCACCTGGCACGTTGAAAAGGTTCTGGGGAGCTGGGGGTGTCCAGTGGAAGAGGCGGTAGCAGTGGAAAAGGAGGAGTCACCCGAGGAGGAGACTGAGGAGGGAGGAGGAGAAGAAGCAGGCTTGCATGCAATCCGTGGCGGTAACAGCAAATCCACACGGGTGCCACAGGTTACATACTTGACGGCCGTCAGAAGGTTCACCCAGTGGGCAGTAAAAGTTATGTACCTTCCCTGCCCGTGTTTGCTAGACCACGTGTTTGTGGTCAGATGTATCTTGGCACTGACACTGTGTGCCAGAGATATATTAACTTGCCGCTGAATGTGGCCATATAGCTCAGGGATGCCCTTCTGGGAGAAATATTTCCTTCAGGGGACCTTCCATTATGGTGTGCCAATGGCCACAAATGTTCTAAAGGCCTCCGAGTCCACCAATGTATATGGCAGTAGTTGGCAGGCTAGCAGTTCGTACAAACCAGCGGTCAGCCATTGGGCAAAAGGGTTATCCGGCATCAGCATTTTTTTACGCTCGAACATTTGGGCCACGGAAACCTGCCTTGTGCCAGATAAACGCGACAACGGCACGGTGGAAGGTGGAGTGGAGGACTAAAGGGAGGAGAAGAGGCAGGACGTGGAGCACCGGGTGTCACGACCGATATCCCAGCAGCAGTCGTTTCGCACCAAACGGAGGGGAAGGGGGACCCTTATCTACGGATGGGAAATAGAACGGCCACCCCTGACTAACCCTAAGCTGGCACCTGCCTGCCCTGATACCCTAGACGGGGTGTGAACCCATGCGGCGAGCAGGATGCCTAAACCCTCAGTCACCCTAACAAGACTAGACTGGGGAAAGGCAGATGGGAGCACTAGTCACCATCACTCATGTCTAGGAGAACAACAGGGGAAGACAGCAACAAACAAACAATCTACAGCAGAGATAGACTTATCCAGTCACGAGCAGAGAAGGTGATCCCAATAGTCCACGCCAGACAAGAGCTCCACAGCAATACCGTCAAACGATCTCCTTCAAAGGTCAGAATAGCACTAGAAGTAAGGACTATATCTGGCAATGACTGCAAGTGAAACTGAAACTAATATAGTAGCTGGGAGTGGCAGACAGGACTCACCTGAGAAGGATGCCTACAAACTCCCAGTCAGTACAAAAAGGTTCACAAGGCAAAACCCGGATGACATACCCTGAACCACGGAGCAAATTCACAAACTATCGCGAGTAGCAAGTCGCTGCGACCTTCTCCTCCCAGACCTGTCTGGATCAATCACAGTCGTGACAAAGGGAGTGTGGCTTTATGGGTTCTTACGGCGTTGCTCCGACTGAGCTCGGTGATGGGAGGCCAGGTGCCTTCTTAAGGCGGTCATCCCTAGGTGAGTGTTTTGCTTACCACGACTTATGCGTTGACAGCACAGGCTGCAGATGGCAACACTATTGTCAGCAGCGGACACGTTAAAGAAAGCCCACACTGCGGAGCCATGTTCCGGCGTCCTGGAAGCGCCAGATGTGATCTTGAATGGTGGATGGCTCGCTCCAGATAAATTTGCAGTCTGCTTCTTACCTCCTGTGCACTGCAAGTTCTGCCTGCTTCTCCTCCTTCTCTTCCCTATCTGCTGCTCCGTCTCTCCCTCTGACCTCCCCTCCTCTTACTATCTTATGGGCACTCACATGACGTCCATCGAAACATCATCATCGTCACCTTCACCACCACTGACATTACAGATCTCGGAGTAGGCAGCAACAGCAGGGACCACCCTCCTTGGGCTGATCTGGGTACTGTCGTCAGACTGCTGAGTGGCGACCTTTGATACCTCCTCTTCCTCATCCGATGCCAAGAATGGCTGCGCATTGGTATGGTCTGGAAATTGATGGGAAAATAATTCCTCTGACTCGAGTGGAGGGGATATGGTGGTAGTGGTGTCTTTGGGGGTGCACACAGCAGAGAGTGAGGAGGGTGCAGATAGGGAGGATGAGGAGGGTGCAGATAGAGAGGATGAGGAGGGTGCAGAAGCGGAATGCTGAGTGATGCCACTCAACCAACTCTGGTGCGTCCTTTGACGTAATCGCACGCACCTTCTCCAACCTCCCACTTAGGCTCCGGCCTGGTGCCCCTGCCCGACCCCTACCACTCCTGCAGAATGGCCCGCCTCTATCTCTGCCTGTTATTTTCAAAATGACCCTGTGCCAAAGTCCCTAGAGAAGAACAGTATTTGTGGAAGCAGGTATATAGAACCCCTAATCTGTTTTTTTTGGGGGGGCAACTGGTATTTTACACCAGCTGCAATCAGTTGTTCCAATGGCGTTTGTCCCTCTGTATAGCTGCGGCATCTCAGCAGAACCTACACAAATACTGCACTATACAAAAGCACTATATAGAAATTATATTATAGGTATATCACACCCCTGCCTCAATGGAATTTTTTGGTGCTGGCTGACATCACCATATGTTCGCCTGTTTGGCAAACAGCGAGCGAACAAAGGTCACCGCGAAAGAACCGCCTAGCGAACCGCAAGGCCATCTCTAATGTGATCCTCCCTCCACCAGTCATTGTCTCCTTAGCCCTGTATCAGGCCAGATCAACGGTCCACATATATTTAGTAACAAACATAACATTCAACATATAATTGAGCATAGACATTGAAACAGACAGACATAAAGGTCCATGTCACACACACAAATATCTGAGTTATTTGAAGTCACGCAAAAAATCCCTTGGAGTCCCAATAAAACAAAACCCATGGGCAACCCACATAAAACATTATAAACATGTAAGTGGTTCCTCTCCACACATTCAGTACCTGGATGCATCCACCTCTTCCCTGCTGGTAATATGCCTTGTTGTCTCTTAGTATTGCACACACTCCACTTTCACATTCCAGTGTGATGATGCCACTTCACTCACAGCTACGGCCCCCGCTGTCTCCCATCAAGTACCCAGCTTTCCTGTAACTCAACTACGCATTCATACACAGCTATTCATAGACACAACCAGAGAGACGTCTTATCAGCTCAGTTCTGGCAGTTTCTGGCTAATAACGCATAGTCTTCTTATCTTCTCTCCTAGAAACAGAAAGTTATACAAACAGATGCAAATCCAATTATTCATCACAAAATATGAAAAAGTGCATATAATAGAAGAACAAAATCCATACACTGCTATGTGGACTTAATCATTATACAAGGGATATCCCATATCATATACAACAATTATCATTAAAATCATTTATTATTTAAGTACACAGTTAAAAGTAGATTTTTTTTCGTTTTTTTTCCCTCTACACATGTTGCACATAACTCTGTATGTGAATGAAAAGAAACTAGGATTAATCTTCACTTTGTTTCTTCTTGTGTATAAGGGTACTTTCCCACCAGCGTTTTTCCCACTAGCTCCGTCCTAGGAGCTCAATACCAGAAAAAAACGGATGAGTATTATCCTAATGCATTCTGAATGGAGAGCAATCCGTTCAGGATGCATCAGGACGTCTTCAGTTCAGTCACTGTACGGTTTTTGGATGGAGAAAATCCCGCAGCATGCTGCAGTATTTTCTCAGTCTAAAATTCCGAAAAACTTGCCGGAATGCCGGATCTGGCATTATTTTAAATTAAAATGCATTAAGGCCCTAAGTGTTCCGGAAAAAACGGATCCGGTTTTGTGGTCTGCGAAAAAGATAAGTACCGGATCCGTTTTTTCCGGATGACAACCGGAGAGACGGATCCGGTATTGCAAGGCATTTGTGAGACGGATCTGTCTACAAATGGTATCCGTTTGAATACACATTGCTGGATCCGGCAGGTAGTTCCGGCGACGGAACTGCCTGCCTGAATCCAGCGACGCTAGTGTGAAATTGCCCTAATCTGTACTAAACCAAATAAAAAACTATTGACAATGTAACATTTCAAAAATCGCTTATTTAACTCATCGCTACATGTTCTCTTATATCAGCACACTTTACGTTTTCCCTGCTCTCTCTCCCCTGCTTTTTTTGGACTGCGCAGACTCAAAACCAAAATATGTGTGTACTGGTACCAGGGAGGCTGGCAGCTTACCTATGTGAACAGTCAGAGCCCCACTTAAAGGGACCTACATTTAAAGGGATATATACCTTTTTTCCTTAACCCTTTTTTTTTCCTAACTTTTTAACTCCATGAATATTTACATGCAAGTTATTGGTTCTACTGCACCAGGGCTCTAAAAACGTAAAACACAGATGCGTTTTTCATGATGTTTCCTATACATCTGGGCCTCTTCCTTATTACCAGTTGGATGAACTCTAATATCTACAATGGGCAGACTTTCAACTGCCCAAGTTTCTATCTCTACGTATCTATATTTATCCACTTGTAGAGGTCCTATGTGGCAGCCTAAACTGTCACCCTTCCCTTTTCTAATGGATGCCCAGGGTCCCATCCATAGACAATAAGACCATACCAACTCTTTGTATCATTTCCTAAACAATAAGCAAATTTTTTGACCAAATCCCACTTCTGACACCAAATGCATTATCGTGAGATCGGAAGTTCAGGAAAAAATAAACTTAGGTGTATAAAGAGTTTACTAAACTGTGATAAAAGACACATATATATATACAGATATATAGGTAAAGATAAAGTAACAGTCATCAAGAGTCATGAGGACAAACGAGCGGGTTCCAGCAACATGACACTCAGCCGATGCCCATATGATACAAAGAGAGGTGATGGTGACATCTTACTCTGATGATGTCTTCAAAGGAGCTGAGCGCTCTGTTCCAAAACTAAGCGTTTTCTACTCTCCTAAAGGTTAGTACACGTGTTACCTCATACTGCAGAAATGTGGTCAGGTATGGACATCACTAAATAGCTTCATGAAGTTATAGGGGAAGAACCAATTAAAACCAGACTATGGCTCTATGACAGCAACCAGATGTCCGGCCCACAGACCCCACCACTGTCAGATCTTAACATTCTTTTTGGTTCTCAGTAAATTTCATCTGATAGAATAATTTATGGACCAGCCTGGATATGTATGTGGCTTTTAGGTCCCAACTGTGTTCAATCGAAATTACAGACACCATTCATATTCATGTTCCAGGAAGACAAATGGGGGCTGTCAGTAGTGTTCTCCGACCATCTTCTGGGGTCTAGTCCTCGTCTCATCAAGAGTTACTGTGTCCATCCTGTATACAGTGGTGAAAATACAGAGGGGACCATGGTGGCAGAAACACCCGAGCCCAAGTGTCCGAGGGGCTCAAAGATATTCTACAAAAACTGCAGGGGTGAAAACATTAATAACAGCACAATAGACTGGTAGATATAAAACAGATAGTTATACAGTCAGAAGATGGACAGACACATAATAGAGATAGATAGATAGATAGATAGATAGATAGATAGATACATAGATAGATAGATAGATAGATAGATAGATAGATAGATAGATAGATAGATAGATAGATAGATAGATAGATAGATAGAAAGATAATAGATAGATAGATATTGGATAGATACAGTTGCCAGAAAAAGTATGTGAACCCTTTGGAATGATATGGATTTCTGCACAAATTGGTCATAAAATGTGATCTGATCTTCATCTAAGTCACAACAATAGACAATTCTTCACCATTCCTCTTTACAGAACTGTTTCAGTTAAGCAATATTCTTGGGATGTCTGGTGTGAATCGCTTTCTTGAGGTCCTGCCACAGCATCTCAATCGGGTTCACATACTTTTTCTTGCAACTGTAGATAGATAGATATGAGATAGATAGATAATAGATAGATAATAGATAGATAGATAGATAGATAGATAGATATGAGATAGATAGATAGATAGATAGATAGATAGATAGATAGATAGATAGATAGATATGAGATAGATATGAGATAGATAATAGAGATTAGATAGATAGATAGATAGATAGATAGATAGATAGATAGATAGATGGATAGATGGATAGATGGATAGATAGATAGATATGAGATAGATAATAGAGATTAGATAGATAGATAGATAGATATGAAATAGATAGATAATAGATAGATAGATAGATAGATAGATATGAGATAGATAGATAGATAGATAGATATGAGATAGATAGATATGAGATAGATAGATAGATAGATAGATAGATATGAGATAGATATGAGATAGATAATAGAGATTAGATAGATAGATGGATAGATGATAGATAGATGATAGATAGATAGATAGATAGATAGATAGATAGATAGATAGAGATAGATAAGATTAGATAGATAGATAGATAGATAGATATGAGATAGATAATAGAGATTAGATAGATAGATAGATAGATAGATATGAGATAGATGATAGATATGAGATAGATAATAGATAGATAGATAGATAGATAGATAGGAGATAGATAGATAGATAGGAGATAGATAGATAGATAGATAGATAGATAGATAGATAGATAGATAGATGTTGGGCCTACTGGATGGGGCTGCGGCTTTGCAAACTACTAATCAGGGATCGTCTGGAATATCTGTGACAGATTCCGGGTCGGACTCCTCCGCTGTGAACATTCTGTTACAATGTAGCGCTCCTCTTCAGTCTGTGTCTGATGTGTGGGATTCCCTTTGTACGTGACGTCGTCTGATGTTTGCTGCCATTTTTCAGCCTTTCCGTTTCACTTGAGACGGGGCTAATTTCCATAATTTACACTATGATGAATGCGCCGGGGCTTTGTATTGCATGTTCATTTACGTCTTAATGGCTGCAATATAAAGGTCAAGACATTTCATTACAGCCCTGAAAAAAGTCAAGAAAGGTTTCTATACGGAAGACAAGACTCCAAGGCCGCTCCTACAGCAAAAACGTCATGTTCCCTCATTCTCCCCTGTCTCACATACAGCCTGTTAATAAGGTTACATAGTGATGAAGACGAAGAAAAAAAAAAAAAAAAGAGTTAATTAAACCCATTATCTAATATCCTATTAGAGAATTCTCATTTAATGAAGGGGGGGGGGGGGGGGGTTCTCATTCAGGACCCTCATCTCTTAGCAATAGCAGAGGGCGTGCACAAAGAGTATCGTTCTCTGGAGGATCCAGCATGTTTATGTATCAAAAGGATTTAAATGGAAACTGTGTAATACTTCATTTCCCCTGTGGTGGCGCTGCAGGGAAACTGCACACTTACTGCTGATTCTCGCACAGATTACAGTTGATCATCCCGATCCTGTGATCAGTTCACTGTCAGGAACCTCTTTTAACAAAAATGGCGATTATGACTATGCAAATGGCACCAGATACTACAACATAGGGGCTGCCGCTGTATAACTGGACACAGGTCATGGGATTAGGGGGACAATGGTCAAACGGTGACTTTGACTTCATTTTGACCTTTTTCTCTACAATTAGGGTCTGTAAGAAAATTAGTTTGTATATAGACTGCACAGCTTGCAGTAATTTACTGTTTCGGCATTAAAGGGGTTGTCCCATGAAAAATATTCTACAGTTTTCAAACCAGCCCCTGAATCTGAATAATTTTTCAATTGCATGTAATTAAAAATTTAGCACAGCCACTGAGTTATTCGATATAATGTATCTGTATAGCGCCACCTGCTGTTTGTTTTATTCTTATTTCTTTGTCCCGCTCACTGTGAAGGCCGCACATGCTCAGTTTTATCTTTCAACTGCCTCCTGAGTTGTGATAGGAAGAGCTGAGACACGCCCCCTGAGCTGCAGCAGAAAGGACACTCCCCTTGAGCTGTCAGCTTGATATGAATCTAGCAAAGCAAGGAATGGGGAGATCTCTGGATCCATGGGAGGTGCAGGGCTGGTTCCAGCTTTGTTAGAAACAAACTGTCATGTACTGTATGAGGTCTGATTTTTTGCATTAGTCATGGGAGAACCCCTTTAAGCTGAACTAAACTACACCCACAATCAACAAGTAACTCCTAGTTTAGTCATGACCACGCCCATTATAGACAAGCCACACCCCTGGTCAAATTTCAAGAGTTGGGATAGTTATTACATTTTTCAATATAATATTAGGAAAAAAGTGTCTGGACCATTACATAGGGACAATCCAGGAATATACCGGGTGACAACCACACATCTTCTGAGCTCTCTGTGTCATGATGATGTCAGTTAAACTCCTCCAGGCTGCTTCCTGCTTCCTGCTAATGACATTAGGTTATTGGCAGCCAATCATCACTGCCCCTGACTGCAGTGGGCTGGAGATCGCTGACTGCCTGCGACATGCTGCGCGCTGCTGCACAGAGCACAGTCTGCAGCCTCTCCTGGGCCTTAGGCCTGAATCTACCACAGTAGACCGTTGTTGTGTCCCGTGTCCGTTGTTCCATTTTCCGTGATTTTCTGCGGACCCATTGACTTTCAATGGGTCCGTGGAAAATTCGGAAAATGCACCGTTTGTCATCCGCGGCCGTGATCCGTGTTTCCAGTCCGTCCGTGATCCGTTTTTCCAGTCCGTGAAGAAAATATGACCTGTCCGATTTTTTTTAACGGACAACGGTTCGCGGACCCATTCCAGTCAATGGGTCCGTGAAAAAACACAGATGCACACAAGATTGTCATCCGCATCCGTGATCCGTGTCCATTTTTTTTCCTATCATTTGCAAGGCAAACTTGACCTAGATTTTTTTTTACTTTCCTTCATGTCTGGTGATCCTCCAAAAATCAAGAAAGACACACGGAAACAAAAACGGAAACGGATCACAAAACAATGGAACTCCGTTTTGCGGACAGTGAAAAAATACTGTCGTGTGCATGAGGCCTTACTTGTAGTGAAGTCAAGATGGCAGACAGGAGCTTGACTATCCTCCTCTAAAAAGCACGCTAGAGGTGGCATGGTGGAAACGGGAGAACAGTGCTATAATCCGGGGGAGGTGACGCGGTGGGTTGGTGTGGGATTCTCTCCATCATTAGGCCTCTGACAGGCGCTATTGTTCTGCTATCATGATAATTACTGTTACACTATCCTGTTGTATTTGCTTCTTTGTATCTATCGTGTGATATTCTCATCTCTAGGTTACTAATGAATTGATATATTATGCAGCATTTTATTGCTTTCTCATATCTGCAGCTGCAGGAGCTGTCCAAAGTAGCTGCACTATAGAGACTGTGCCCCGCGCCATGAAGTAGAGATACAGTCCTGATCAAAAGTTTACGACCACTTGAAAAATGGCAAAAAAATGCTATTTCGCATGGCCGGATCTTAACAAGGTTCTGAGTAGAGCTTCAACATGCAACAAGAAGAAATGGGAGGGAGACAAAACATTTTTTGAGCATTCAATTTAATGAAAACAACGAATAAACTGAAACAGGCTGTTTTTCAGCTGATCAAAAGTTTAGGATCACACCTCCAAAAAAAAAACTAACCCCCCCCCCCCAAAACAGAAATCCAACTTCCAAACATGACCTCAGTAATGAGTAGCTCCGCTGTTTCGGCATGCTTGATGCAAGCGTTTCCATGAGGTGAGTGGGAACATTTCTCCAAGTGGTGAAGACGGCCGCACGAAGGCCATCTACTGTCTGGAACTGTTGTCCATTGTTGTAAACGTCCCTTGCCATCCATCCCCAAAGGTTCTCAACTGGATTTAGTTCAGGGGAACACACAGGATGGGCCAGAAGAGTGATGTTATTCTCCTGGAAGAAGTCCCTTGTCCTGCGGGCATTGTGTCCTGTAGCGTTGTCCTGTTACCCCACAGACGAGGGCCCTCAGTCATGAGGAATGCTCTCTGCAACATCTGGACATAGCCAGCGGCCGTTTGACGCCCCTGCACTTCCTGAAGCTCCATTGTTCCACTGAAGGATAAAGCCCCCCAGACCATTATGGCGCCCCCTCCACTGTGGCGCGTAGAAAACATCTCAGGTGGGATCTGCTTGTCATGCCAGGAACGTTGGAAACCATCAGGACCATCAAGGTTACATTTTTTCTCATCAGAGAATAAAACTTTCTTCCACCTTTGAATGTCCCATGTTTCTCTCTTGCAAAGTCCCAACGAGCAGTTCTGTGGCGTTCAAGGAGACGAGGTCTTTGAAGACGTTTTTTGTTTTTGAAGCCCTTCAGTCTCAGATGCCGTCTGATGGTTATGGGGCTGCAGTCAGCACCAGTAAGGGCCTTCATTTGGGTCGAGGATCGTCCAGTGTCTTGACGGACAGCCAATTGGATCCTCCGGCTCAGTGCTGATGAAATGTTTTGGGGTCTTCCTCTTGACTTTTTTGTTCCATAACCCTCAGGATCATTTAAGAAATTCCAAATGACTGTCTTACTGCGTCCCACCTCAGCAGCGATGGCGCGCTGTGAGAGACCCTGCAGTTCAACAACCCGACCACGTTCAAAAAGGGAGAGTTTTTTTGCCTTTGCCATCACAACGTGTGACTACCTGACAGAAAATGACAATGAATCCACATCTTTGCACAGATTTGGCCTTTTACAGGCACGTGGTCCTAAACTATGGATCAGGTGAAAAACGGCCTGTTTCAGTTTAATCGTTATTTTCATTAAATTAAATGCTCAAAAAATGTTGTGTCTCCCTCCCATTTCTTCTTGTTGCATGCTGAAGCTCTACTTGGAACCTTGATAAGATCCGGCCATGCGAAATAGGATTTATTGCCATTTTTCAAGTGGTCTTAAACTTATGATCAGGACTGTATCTATGACAAAGGTGGTACAAATAGTGCCAGGGAAACACCGCGCGGGGATAGTCATGGCCTGGACAGAGGTGTTCATCACACAAAGTGACAGTCATCAAAAGTAAGGAGTGTACAAAGGATAGATAGATACATATTATATTAAACTATATGAGATAGATACACATAGATACATTCAGAGATAAATAGATAGGAGATATATACACAGAGATAGATAGACCATAGATCTTTATTACATCTATATACTTAAAGGGACATTGGGGTGGAGGGTGCCCCTTTAAAATTTATTTCTTGTGTCAAGTGACAAAATGTTGCAATGTACCTTGCCCATTGCATTCTAGGTGATTTAGCAAATGGGTGGCATCAATCTTCCCAGGGGCATAGCTAAAGGCTCTTGATCCCTGGTGCAACAGTTCAGCTTGAGCCCCTCAACCCTCAATTCCGCTTAACACCCTAACTTCATTCTCAACCCACCTTGTAGGGTCCATCTCCACTCACACTGCAGGCCACCCCGCACCCCTCTGCAGGCCACCCACGCGCCCCTCTGCAGGCCACCCCCGCACCCCTCTGCAGGCCACCCCCGCACCCCTCTGCAGGCCACCCCCACGCCCCTCTGCAGGCCACCCCCACGCCCCTCTGCAGGCCACCCCCGCACCCCTCTGCAGGCCACCCCCACGCCCCTCTGCAGGCCACCCCCGCCCCCCTCTGCAGGCCACCCCCGCCCCCTCTACAGGCCACCCCCGTGCCCCTCTGCAGGCCACCCCCACGCCCCTCTACAGGCCACCCCCGTGCCCCTCTGCGGGCCACCCCCGTGCCCCTCTGCGGGCCACCCCTGCACCATTCTGCAGGCAGGCCCCGTGTTCTGCTGGCAGCTTTTACCTGTGTCTCTGGAATCACTTGGCCCGGGATGTCTTCCACACCACGCGTCCTCAACACGTCCGGTCTGGAATTGCCGATTTGCGTTTGCTGCAAGACCGTCACATGCCCTGCAGCCCTATCCATTCTAAGCAGCCTGTGTCGCACGCAGCGTATGTAGTGTAGAGATGGCACTGGCCGGGAGCAAGAACTCAATAGTGCGGTCGCGATCAGTCCGTCAGTGCTTCGTGCCAACCGCTGTGACCCCTATAGCTACGCGACTGATCTGCCCTTTCCCCAGTTCTCAGGCTAGTAATTTGGCGCACCCAGAGCCCCCGCCCCAACCTCCCAGTACAAAGTCTCGGCTCCTCCACATCCGTCAGTAACTTTCTTCACTTCTCCCACTTCACAGCCGCCAGGGAATTATCAGCTTAAAATAAAAATGAAGCCATAAATAAATAAAATATTTATTAAAAAAAAGTCAGAAGTCTGAGCTCATTACGAGAACCATCGTTAGGTGCAAAAAAAAAAGAAAAAAAGAGGCAGATTACTGAATATCTCATAGGTAAGTGCTAGTAATTAGTGTGTAACACTTTGATCATTAACGGGTGCATTCAAATTATCATCAAGCACATCTCCAGCAGCCTCGGCCTCCCCCTCCCGTCCTCACCTTCTGCTTCTCCCAACCCTTGCTCTAGGCTCAAATGTAACTAGATGCTTGTACATTCAGAGAGGTACAGGTTGGAAGCGTCATTTTTTTTTTCCGTGTTTTGTAGAAAAGGCCTCTACTGCCCCCTAGTGGCCAAACGCAATGACGTCTCCGTTATATTTGCCGGGAACAAAAATATATATTTCGCATTCACTGAGAGATACATTGTATCTGGGAAATGAGGTTGCTAGGGCACGTAGGAAAATAGCGCGGAACGGCGGTAGAAGTCTGCAACCGGTGGTTAACGCATAACGCCTCGTAAAAAAAGGCAAAATCACCGCTTGCTGGCAACCAGACTGAAGCCTGGCGGGGTATACAGAGTACAAGCATGCAAGTTAAAGGGGGTTTTCTGGGAGTTCAATATTGATAGGTCATCCACATCTGATCGGTCTGGGGTCCAACTCTTGGCACTCGAGACGACCAGCTGTTTGAAGGGGGTCCTAGAGCTCTAGCGCACCAAGCACAGCGCCAGACATTGTGCAGTGGCCGTGCTTGGTATTGCAACCCGGTCCTATTTATTTGAATGGGACTGAGCTGCGTCGGGGCCATGTGACCGATGAATGTGACGTCACTGGCCTAGGGAGAGGTGAGCGCCGCTTTCTCTTCAAACCACATGGTGCCAGGAGTCAGACCTCCACCTATCTGATATTGATGACCTATCCTGACGATAAGCCATCAATATCAAAATCTTGGACAACCCCTTTAAGGCATGAGTGTGATGTTCAATTAGTCTGCTGAATAGGTTTGCATGGGGGATGAGCAGGTATGGGGCAAACTAACTAGACTAAGGCCTCTTTCACACGGGCCGCATGTTTTTTGCCCGGATAAGATGCGGGTGCGTTGCGGGAAAATGCACAATTTTTCTGCGCGAGTGCAAAACATTGTAATGTGTTTTGCACGCGCGTGAGAAAAATCAGCATGTTTGGTACCCAAACCCGGACCTCTTCACAGACGTTCGGGTTTGGGTTAGGTGTTCTGTTCCCTTATAACATGGTTATAAGGGAAAATAATAGCATTCTTGATACAGAACGCATAGTACAATAGCGCTGGAGGGGTTAAAAAAAGTAAAAATAATTTAACTCACCTTAATCCACTTGATCGCGCAGCTGGCATCTCTTCTGTCTTCATCTTAGCTGTGCACAGGAATAGGACCTTTGATGACATCACTGTGCTCATCACATGGTCCAATCACATGGTTCATCACCATGGTGAGGGACCATGTGACGTCACCACAGGTCCATAGCGGGCAGCTCAACATTACAGAAGAAGACAGAGATCCGCAACTACGCGATCAAGTGGACTCAGTGAGTTAATTTTTATTTTATTTTTAACCCCTCCAGCATTATAAGGAAAAATAATAATGATCGGGTCTCCATCTCGATCGTCTCCTAGCAACCATGTGTGAAAATCGCACCGCATCCGCACTTGCTTGCGGACGCTTGCGATTTTCACGCAGCCCCATTCACTTCTATAGGGCCTGCGTTGCATGAAAAATGCAGAATATAGAGCTTGCTGCGATTTTCAGGCAACGCACAAGTGATGCGTGAAAATCACCGCTCGCTTGTACAGCCCCATAGAAATGAATGGGTCGGGATTCAGTGCAGGTGCAATGCGTTCAACTCACGCATCGCACCCGCGCGGAATACTCGCCCATGTGAAAGGGGCCTAAAGGGTGACTATTTATTCTATGTATCTGATTATGGTACTGCGCATGCGTCGACGGAAAGCCCTCCGTCTCCTGACTTCCATGCAAGGGTGGCGATATTCTTCTCCTGTGTCAATGCGCATGCGCCAAATAGGAAGGGACTTCTATTTGAGTGTGAGACACCGATAAGTGGGGCCGCCCCTGTCGGGGCGATTACTCCGCTTTTAGGCGGAGACATGATAGACGTTTAGGGAGAGTATCCCAACTGCCTACAAGAGGATTTTTCTTCTTTTTTCTTTCTTGGATGAGATTACAGGTATCTACATTTGCTGCAGCATCTGATATCCAGCTATCTCCAAGAAATGATGTGATTTTCTGAATGCCCTCATCTTCAAGATCCCCCAAAAAACGTGAGTGGCAACGACTAGTACACCCCACAATATATGTCCGCTACTGTGACAATAGGCTGTTTGCATTATCTGATATTTGAGACTATGATTTGTTTGCTTGTCTTTCGATGTGGGAATGTTTCAGTCTATATTTATTCAAAGTTATATTTTAGGGTAGTTTGTTCTTCTCAGTGATACTTCCTGTTATATACTTGCCTCCACCAGGTGGCGCACTGGGTAAAAGCCTGCATAGTGCAGTCGAGACAATCCCAGACATATAGGGGCCAGGGACATGATATACAGAGCAGGGATCAGCAACCTCCAGCTGTTCAAAAACTACAACTCCCAGAGTGCTTCATTCACTTCTATAGGAGTTAAAATAACAGCAGAGCATGTTTGCATGCTGGGAGTTGTAGTTTCACAGCAGCTGGAGTGCTAAAGGTTGCTGATCCCTGATAGAGAGCATGGGATCTATTTCATTCTGCAAGAACCAATGTATCCACATCATAATACAATGTAACATATAATGCTTGGAAAAAATAAAAAGGGCACCTGTCACAACCCCATTAAACCAGACATGTGGCCCGGTAGGGTTGAGTCTGCTGGGACTTCAGGGCACTAAGCGATGGGTCCTAGCCCTTCGGTGCACTGAAGTTCCTCAGCTTTCCAGTGTTGGCCATACCCCTCGGTGCACTGAAAACCTCATTTGCATGAAGAATGAAAGCCCTTTTTTTTCCAAACACTGGTATCATTTTAATCTTCAGGATCAACTCTAATAGGGTTGATCCTGCTGCCGGGTGGTCTTAAATATCCATGTAGATGTGTATTACATGTGCTGTAGCCAGACATGTTCCGTGTAGGTTGCAGGTTCTGCACCTTCTTCCTTTTCTGCACTGCACATTGCTGCTCTCCATGCCTGCCCAGTGGGCGGGTTCTTCCTGGTGTGATGTCAGAGCTGTGCCAATCAGATGTCTCCTCCAGGTGTTGCTCCTCCTCCCCTCTCACAGCATACACGCTGAGGGAGAGATACTGCAGCTGCATCCCCCTCCTCCCACTCTGTTTTACACTAGATGGAAAATGTGGTTCCTGAGGAGGGTCAGAAACATCCACAGATCCTAGAGTCAGGGCAAGGGGAACTAAAGGCAGTGGTATCATGTATTCTCACTACCACCGAGTCATGCACCTCCCCCTGCACTAGGCATAAGAAAGTGCATCAGTTTTTCTTGGAGCATTCCTTTAAGAAATTCCAGCATCCATAACACAGCACCTAGGAACTAGCTTGATGTCAGACTGGCAGATTTTCCAGAATATAGGATAATTCCCTCGCAGGGTCTGGGATAAAGATGAAAACCCTAATAATCCATATAAACACCAAAGCCTGTCAGGGCATGCTGGGAGTTGTAGTGCTGTAACAACTGTAGAGCCACAGGTTAGAAAACATTGCATACAGTCACTATAGGGTTAATCTTTCCCAGGTAAAACAATCACATTGTCAAAAATTCCCCGGAAATGCAGATTCCTCCCCCGGCTCCTTGTCTTTTGTTCACGTCTCTCGTTTAACCCTTTGCCCACTTGCAACACGCAATTAATTTCTTTCATTTTCGAGGGCAGCGATTAAGCCGTTTGCGCGGTCCTTCCGCCGCGGTATGCAAATGAGCTGCTTACCCTGGAATTAAAAAGAAGAAAAAAAAAGGGTCGGATTCTCTTCAACAAACAATAGACGTTGAGTAAATCCGAACCTCTCAAGAGCCGACTGTTAATTAGCGACGGGGAAAGAGTCGCCGCGGCTTCAGCAAATAACTGGTTACATGGAGGAATTAAGATGGAAAGTGAAAATCAGACAGGTAGAGAGAACGAGTATCCCAGCATGTCATCCCCGAAATGGGGTGTTGCCGTGGTAAATCAGTGTCCCTGTGATGAAGTGGCTGACACAGCAGCACAGAGTATTTCAGGACAGGAGTGTGCTGTGCGGTAGCAGTGACTGATCAGTATGTGGTGATGTCAGTAAGGACTGACATGTGAGGGGGACTGACGGCGGCAGTTTGTGGGTGTCACAGGCTGAGAGTCTCCAGCAGCACAAAGTATTTCAGGAGAGGAGCATGTTGATCCCATGGAAGGCAGCGGCCAGAGCTAGTGAGAAATGGGCTACGTGTGACAAGAGTAAAGAGGTACGAAATGGAAGGCTGAGGTCATATACAGACAGATACTGGGAGGAGCGCAGAGTATTTCAGGAGAATAGTGTGCTGGCAACATGGCTACAGGAGCAGCGCTATTTGCTGAAAATTTGATAGCAGAAGTAGCAGACTCTCACAGCACAGAGTATTTCAGGACACATTGTGTAATATTTGTTACAGTGAAACATTTACAATGCATTCGGGAAGTCTTCAGGCTTCACTGCAGGGATGGTACTGGGCAGGTGCGGAGCAGGGCGCTTAGAATTGGGGACAAAAAGTTCAATCTTGGTTTCATCAGAGCAGAGAATCTTGTTTTTCAGTCTAAGAGGTGCTTTTCTGCAAACTCCGGGCGGCTTTCATGTGTCTTCTCTCAGATTGGTGGAGGCTGCAGTGATTGCTGACCTTCTGGAAGTTTCTCTGCACCCATCTGTGCTCTTGGGAACTTTCAGTGCAGCTCCGCCCCCTTCTCCAGATCTGAGCCTCCGCACAATCCTGTCTCTGAGCTCTACAGGCAGTTCTTTCCTCCTCATGGCTTGGATCTTGCTCTGATGCATTGTCAGCTGTGAGATCTTATATAGGCAGGGCCGTGTCTTTCCAAATCATGTCCAGTCACCTGCATTTACCACAAGTGACTCCAATGAAGGTGGAGAAACATCTTAAAGATGATCCAGAGAAATGGGAGACCCCCGAGCTAAATGTCAAGTGTCACAGAAAAGAGGCTAAAAATTTATGTCCAGTTGAAATTAAAATGTTTCCTTTTTAATACATTTTCTGCACTTTATTTAGTGCAGAATGATGCAGACTTTCGGTGAACGGGCTCTGGACGGTCCAGACAGATACAGATGGCCTCTTCCTTACACACTCCTATCTCTGTCCGCACCATTTCCAGTCTCTTAGCAGAAGGAAATGTGGTGTCATGGCGCCCATTACATGTCCTGCCATTGACAGCCAAGCCAGGCACCACCACCTTCATTTCCAGGGGTGTCTTGAATGCGAACCTGCGATTGACTGGAACCGCATGGTCTTTAGTGAAAAATCCAGGTTCTGAGATCCGATGACGGTTGGGTTCAGGTATGGAGGCCTGGTGGTGAGCGCTTCAATGCTGCCTTTGCTGTAGAGCGACTCACTGCCCCCCCCTGGTGTGATCATCTGAGAGCCATTGCATCGGTCACCCCCAGTAGTGATACGAGGGACCCTGACAGCTCAGCGACAGGTGCAGAACGTCCTGCGGACACATTTGTTCCTCTCATGGCAAGGCTTCCAACTGGCATTGTTCACAAGGATAATGTTCACCTGCATATAGTAAGGGTTTCTCAGGAATGTCTCCTCCAGATTACAACACTTGGCTGCCGGTCACCAGATCTATCACCGATCGATCATCTATGGGAACAGCTTGGACGCCAGCTCCAGAAACCTATAAGTGTACAGGCCCAGCTACATCATCTGTGGGCAAATGTGCCGCAGGATACTGGAACAGAACCTGTATGCCTCCATATCCAACCGTATCTGATCTTGTATCCAGGCTAGAGGCCATATCTCATCTTGTATTCAAGCTAGAGGCCGTATCTCATCTTGCATCCAGACTAGAGGCTGGACCTCATTTTGTGACCAGGATAGAGACTATCTCATCTTGTATCCAGGCTACAGGCCGTATCTTATCTTGTCTGCAGGCTAGAGTCCATATCTCACCTTGTATCGAGGCTAGAGGCTGTATCTCATCTTGTATCCAGGCTAGAGACTGTATATCATGTTGTATCTAGGCTAGAGGTCGTATCTCATCTTGTATCGAGGCTAGAGTCCATATCTCATCTTGTATCCAGGCTAGAGGCCGTATCATCTTGTATCCAGGCTAGAGGCTGTATCTCATCTTGTATCTAGGCTAGAGGTCGTATCTCATCTTGTATCCAGGCTAGAGGTCGTATCTCATCTTGTATCCAGGCTAGAGGCTGTATCACATCTTGTGTCCAGGCTAGAGGTCGTATCTCATCTTGTATCCAGGCTAGAGGCTGTATCTCATGTTGTATCTAGGCTAGAGGCCTTATCTCATCTTGTATTTAGGCTAGAGGCCGTATCTCATCTTGTATCCAGGCTAGAGGTCGTATCTCATCTTGTATCCAGGCTAGAGACCGTATCTTATCTTGTATTTAGGCTAGAGGCCGTATCTCATCTTGTATTTAGACTAGAGGCCGTATCTCATCTTGTATTTAGGCTAGAGGCCTTATCTCATCTTGTATTTAGGCTAGAGGCCTTATCTCATCTTGTATTTAGGCTAGAGGCCGTATCTCATCTTGTATCCAGGCTAGAGGCTGTATCTAATCTTGTATCCAGGCTAGAGGCTGTATCTAATCTTGTATTTAGGCTAGAGGCCGTATCTCATCTTGTATCCAGGCTAGAGGCTGTATCTAATCTTGTATCCAGGCTAGAGGCTGTATCTAATCTTGTATTTAGGCTAGAGGTCGTATCTTATCTCGTGTCCAGGCTAGAGGATGTATCTCTGCTTGTATTCAGGCTAGAGGCTGTATCTCATCTTGTATTTAGGCTAGAGGCCGTATCTCATCTCGTATCCAGGCTAGAGGCTGTATCTAATCTTGTATCCAGGCTAGAGGCTGTATCTAATCTTGTATCCAGGCTAGAGGCCGTATATAATCTCGTGTCCAGGCTAGAGGCCGTATCTCATCTTGTATTCAGGCTAGAGGATGTATCTCATCTTGTATCCAGACTAGAGGCTGTATCTCATCTTGTATCCAGACTAGAGGCTGGATCTCATTTTGTGACCAGGCTAGAGGCCATATCTCATCTCGTATCCAGGCTAGAGGCCGTATCTCATCTTGTATCAAGACTAGAGGCCGTATCTCATCTTGTCTCCAGGCTAGAGGCCGTATCTAATCTTGTATCCAGGCTAGAGGCCGTATCTCACCTTGTATCCAGGCTAGAGGCCGTATCTAATCTTGTATCCAGGCTAGAGGCCGTATCTCACCTTGTATCCAGGCTAGAGGCCGTATCTCATCTTGTATCAAGACTAGAGGCTGTATCTATTCTCGTATCCAGGCTAAAGGCCGTATATCATTTTGTATCCAGGCTAGAGGCGCCTAGAACCTCTACCTACTGCACCGTGACCTACTTGGTTTGACAATCTCTGTTTTAACAGCGGCAGATGAATGGCTGCCATGAAAGTTAACTGTGAAGCCAGACTTTTTTGGGCCGTTGTTGATCCTTCAATCCTGAGACGATTACTGTGATGACTGCCCCCCCCCTGCCCCTCGTATATAGAAGTTCTCCAGCTACTGCTGCAATGGAGTCTGCATTCACCAGTCCAGCCGGCCGGCAGGCAGCATGGCCCCAGATCACGCAGATGCATACAAACTGGTTGCTCTTCTCTGGAGCATTCTGCAGACAGCGCTACAATAAATGCCACCGCACCCTCATCCTGTAGCAGCTGATTGTCTCTGGAACATAAATCCCCGGCCATGCCGCGTCAGCACGGAGGGACTCTGCCGCAGGGAAGGTGTTGCTATAAAATATATTCCTCATAGCAATGGATCTGCTGTACGTAAAGGAGAAGATAAATGATAGGGGTCAGCCGTGCAATGTCAGTCAGCGACAGGTGCACAGCTATAGGGGATGCAGATATAAGAGTGGTCCCTGCGGGGGGCCGAAGAGTCTGTACCAGGGCTTGGGTGTAATGGCTACCCCTGCACCAACTATAGCAACCCCTTCTGAGATCCCCTCCTGTCCCTTCATTCATCTGCACCACACATCTTTGTTCCTTACGCCATTGTAGGATCAGAATAATTTCTTGCACATACTAAAATACCAGTGGTCTGTAAGAGGGTACGTGACCCCCCTCCCTGGAGGAAAGCGCTCATTTCAATTACTCTGGCATCTCTCTCCCAGACCCCATCACATTTACTAATGAGATTGAATTGTTTTCTTAATTATCTCCCTGCATGCACTGTAAGGCCAGCAAGTTATTCCACCGGCTGTCTGCAGCACCACTTAACCCCTTCAATGCAAGAGTTTTCATCCTTAAATAATCCTATCCTCCGGGAGAAAGATATTATAATTATTCTCTAAATTGTTTTTTTTTTTTTAAGATTTTCTGCTGTTTAACAGATGGATTTTGAGATCTATTGTCTGCAAAATACAGAACCTGTTCAACCGAATGAAAAACAAAGGCATCAATTTATATTAAAATAAATGTTTACCCATAAATCATATTGATCAGTATATGTATTCCACATGAAGAGTGGGCTCACTTAGTAAATACATGATATTATTAATCCTGTACTAATCCTGAGTTACATGCTGTATTATACTCCAGAGCTGCACTCACTATTTGTTGGTTAGCAAGCCTGGTATCCAGTAATTCAGGTTATCTAACGATCTACACTGTAGTGAAGGGGACCGCCAGCTACTTATACATCAGAACTAACGTAAAGAACTGAAACTAATACGATACTGCCCCCTATATAAAAAAGAATATAACTACTATAATACTGCTCCTATGTGCAAGAATATAACTACTATAATACTGCTTCTATGTACAAGAATATAACTACTATAATACTGCCTCATATGTACAAGAAAATAACTACTATAATACTGCCCCCTATGTAAAAGAATATAACTACTGTAATACTGCCTCTTATATACAAGAATATAATTACTATAATACTGCCTCCTATGTACAAGAATATAACTACTATAATACTGCTCCTATGTACAAAAATATAACTACTATAATAATGCCTCCTATGTACAAGAATATAACTACTATAATACTGCCTCCTATGTACAAGAATATAACTACTATAATACTGCTCCTATGTACAAGAATATAACTACTATAATACAGCCTCCTATGTACAAGAATATAACTGCTATAATACTGCCTCCTATGTACAAGAATATAACTACTATAATACTGCTCCTATGTACAGGAATATAACTACTATAATACTGCCCCTATGTACAAGAATATAACTACTATAATACTGCCCCTATGTACAAGAATATAACTACTATAATATTGCTCCTATGTACAAGAATATAACTACTATAATACTGCTCCTATATACAAGAATATAACTACTATAATATTGCTCCTATGTACAAGAATATAACTACTATAATACTGCTCCTATATACAAGAATATAACTGCTATAATACTGCCTCCTATGTACTAGAATATAACTACTATAATACTGCTCCTATGTACAAGAATATAACTACTATAATACTGCCTCCTATGTACTAGAATATAACTACTATAATACTGCTCCTATGTACAAGAATATAACTACTATAATACTGCCACCTATGTACAAGAATATAACTACTATAATACTGCTCCTATGTACAAGAATATAACTACTATAATACTGCCTCCTATGTACAAGAATATAGCTACTATAATACTGCCTCCTATGTACAAGAATATAACTACTATAATACTGCTCCTATGTACAGGTATATACTTTTTCATCCTGTCACTCCAGATGCGGGCAGAGGTTGTATGGACTAACTTGTCAGTATTGTCAGTCCTGGTGAACGGATAGGCCTTGGCTCGGAGCAGTAAGTGCTGAGTGTGAGACCACATGATACAATTGATGCCTTTTCTATAGTGTTGTTCTCAGTACAGAAGCTTCGTTAACTGCAGAAGTTGACGAATATAAAGATTCTCAGGGCAGCAAGATGGCAATAAGAATGAGAAGGAGGCAGCGCGTCTTGATAAACAGTCTTATTTATGTTCTCTATGATCAAACCTGCGGAGACTGTCTTATTACATAAGAAAAATCTCACTTGCATGGTAATGAAGCACCTACATGTCTCAAACTCGTAGGTAACTGGTAATCTTTTTCTGATTAAAAACTAATTAAGGAAATTGATTGCGTGAGTTGAAAGCAGAGGAAGTAGAGAGATACTATGCAGGAGAACAATGCGTAAGGAATATCTTCTTCCTGAGATTTAAAGGGAGTCTGTCACCTCCATACAGCCATATACAGCGCTTACATGGCTCTGTAGCACACCGACACAGGATTGTAACGGTACCTTTGGTCTTTTCTTTAGACTTGCATAAGCAGGAAAAACAAAGTTTAATTCATATGCAAATGAGCACTCGCAAGTGCCCAGGGGCGGCGTTCAGTGTGTAGGTGCCCAGGCTGCTCTGCCTTCTTTTTACTTTACTCCTCCCCAGTCTCTGCCTTTGCCTGTCCTCCAAGTCTCTTGCCTTATCGATAGGGCAAAGGAAGCTGGTAGCAGAAGGCTTTACCAAGTGATAGGCATGAGCACCTCGAAGATAATGCTAAGGCCAGCAAGCCCAGGTCTCCTTAGTAGATACAACAAGTACTGGTGAACAATTGGCCAAGATTGGGGTAACCAGCATTCATAGTCACAATGAAGTCACAATGCACAAGACCATGCATCAATAGTAAAACATATAAGATTCCAGAAGGTCAAAAGAGATACCAACAAACCAAGACAAAAGTGGAGGACCTGAAAACATCCAACAAGTGAGTGAGTATCATTGTAAACTAGCACTTGTCAGAAAGTAAGCCTTGAGAAAATCTAGCTAAGACGTTAAGGTACCTGACCGATCCCCAGCTGTTGGACCTTCACTGGAGGTATCTTCTGGTCTTACTGTAGGACAGTTGACAACTTCTTGGTTAGTCTTTAATGGTTTTGATTGGTTTTGAAGGTCCTGACAACTATGGTCCCTCATTGACTAGAGAAGTTCTAGTGATGATCTATAGGCCCGGCCATGGCAGGTGAGTCCATATTGTTCTTCCACCAAATCAGATTATTAGTGCCCATATTTATAATCTACTCAGTTACCCCATGCCCAACATTACCTACATTTAATGCTTACAGTTGAATATGATTTTTTTATTTTATACCTAATTTGCTTACCCACTGATGATTAGTGAATTCTGACCTAACTACTTCCATTGTTATTCCATTGTCCTAATTAGAACCATCATGCACTTAGCGGAGTACCGGTGACCAAAACTGAAGTCCATGTGGGTTCTGTAGATGAAAAGTGTGATGAGATGGGGTACTGTCCTGAATGTCCAAGGTCTACAACTGTAAAAGACTGGTCAGTATGATATTTTCAAAAATATTTCCTATATAATATTTTACCAGTTACATTTTGCATACGATAGCTGCAAACTCATGCTGTGAAGTCAACAGTCCATGGTCAAATCCAACAAAACCTATAGTGAGAACCTCCTAGGTTGACCTGTATTGAGACAGTAATGAACTTTCTATCATTCATTTGATTTACGGACCTAATATTTAGATATCGGCTCCAATATTATTTGCTAGAAGTAACAGTACAATGGACATAGACATCTAGTATTATGTTCTACTGAGAGCAAACTGGTTCATCTCAATAAACTGCTATTTAAACAACCTACTGTTGTAAAATTCTATAAAAAAAAGGCAAGAAGAATAAGCAGACTCACCATGACTGAGTTTCAAGCAAGATGGGACATGCGAGAAGACACTTATCACACTTAAATGTGTAGTATATACTCCTCAGAAGACAATCTTGAGCTAATTAAGCCCGTTAAGCTTCTAGTGAAGCTTGCAATCTAATATGTCTACAGAGAACTCACATGGTACGGCAGTCTCACAGTAAACCATATAACATCACTCCAGGATCATCAGGATCATTTTGAATGACTGAAACAGCAATCAAGATCTGCAGTTTCGGGCTGGGGTTGCTTTAGGCCACCAAAGGTAATTATTCTCGGGCCCAACCCTAAGAACGAACAAACCCTAGTGGCAAGTGACTGACTCCAAAGACTGCACTAAATGCTTTTTTTCTCTTGGACCTTTGGGTCTCACTAAGGTATCAGAGCCTGGGCCCACCAGAGAATACTCTGGTTCTTTGGTGGGTCAGTCAATTGCTGAGGATCTGTATGATGAAGGTCTTAGAATGGAGGAAATGATGTAGGAGAAGAAGACATTCGGCCACAAAGGTTATTCTCAAGAGGTGATTGAAAGTTTGATGAGCTAGCTGGTTCTATAGGGGAGGGGCAGCACAAAAGAAGTTTTGAAGGTGAAATTGAAGGCAAGCCATACAGCAGGTGATCGGAAAATTGCATGAATGAAGGCCGTCTCATGATTAATACTATAATTCCACACAGTAGTCTATAAAATAAAAAGCAGCTCAGCCTTAACTATTATAGCATTGACAGCAGATGTGAAGAGACGCTTCATCTCGACGGTGGTTGTATCCATGGTAATTTTACCTTGAAAACCAGCCACTCGATAGTCTCCCCGCAGATGAATTCTTCTCTCTTTTCATCGTTGACATTATACCTGATGGAGGTGTGCATCCACGCTCACTATGCCAAGCTTTATCCTTCTTTATTTCCCTACATAACCTTACACTTTATTCATTACCCGAAGGGAGCAAAAGCAAATATCTCTGCAGTGATGATGCTAGGAACAGGTGGAAGACGAGTAGGTAAAATTCCAATGAGGCTAGGCTGACACGCCGAAATAGTTTGGCAGTGTGAAATAGAGACCTTTTATTTTCAGGAATTTGGATCACAATATTTAAGGGTGATGAAAAGGGGTGGTGGCCATGGTCTGTGATGGGATGTAGCACACCTCATTGATCCAAACCTTTGGAGCAAATTTGCATTATATCTGAATGCAATGCAAAAGAATGGTGTAGGTACAAAAGGGTCATCAAAGAAGACTTTGAGATGTAGTCCAATTCAAAGGATGTCCCCCAAAAAAACATGCCTCAGTTTAGCACCACTGAAGAAAAAACTGCCTCCATCCAGCAGGCTCTGTCTTCATTCTCGTTGAGGCAATCCACCTAATTCCAAAACTATTTCATGCAAGATATTGAGATTTATGGTACAGCCCCTAAAATGGTATGCTTCATTATGTGATGGTATTCTGATGTCACTGTGTAGACTAGGACTACACAGTGACATCATCGCCTTGATTCCCACCGCAGTCCATTGCCAACTACAATCCATTCCATCATCCTAATACATACAAAAGACATAATCCATGTAGCTGCTATGGGGGCCCATGTAGCTTCTATAGAGTGTCCAGCCATGGATGGCCCTATCCCTTTTGCTATTGGTTGGCAGAGGGAGGTGAATTAGCCAAAGGGTGTTGGAAAGGTGGAAGAAAGCACTAATCCCTTCTCTCTTGGGTGGCAGAACCAAGCACCATAAAGTGACCCCATTGATGTACCTCAAAGTTAGCAGAAGGATGCAGATGGATATTTCTAGGTAGCTTTATGGTCTATAGTAGAAGACCTCAATTTTCCATTGGTACAACATCTCATGATATCATAACATTGCAATTAAGACTGATTGCATTATCTATAAGAATTAGTGCAGATGTCATATCCAACACATGGTGGTGGGAGATGCTCAAAGGGGGATGGACCTCCCTTGAGGAGCACCACAAAGTATGGACCACTCTCCCTTGAAAGTGATTTTTATCCCCCCCCCCCCCCCCCCCAAACTCTTAAATCGGAAACCCTGCATTGCGATGTCCCTGGAGGGAGGTGGAGAAGGCGGCTGCACAATTTCTGAGCCTGTTCTCTGTTCTCCTAATGAGATGATTTAATTCTTAATGGAAGTTTGTGTGAGAGAGCAGCGAGCACAGTAAATGCCAGCACCTCGCCGCAGAATTAACAGCTCCGACATCAAATGCCAAACACTTCAAGTGACGTGAGCGAAAACAAGAAGGATGCAGCCGCCTTGTGATGGAGCAGAATGAATTTCCTCCAGTTAACCAACCTGCAATCAACTTATGCAAATTCCTGACAAAGAAGAAGATGTTATCGAGATAAGGAGCAACGGCAAATAGGGATCTCAGGAGATATAACAACATGTCATTAAAAAATATTAGATATGCAATTCTTAAAGGGAATGTCCACTATTGGCACCGTGTAGTTTTTATTGTTTTTTAAATCTAAATAGATTCAACACCCTGGCCTGTAGCCATCACTAGAGGAAGCTTAGGAGCTTACTGCATACTATATATACAGCCGCCACCAGAGGGAGCTCAGGAGCTTACTGCATACTATATATACAGCCGCCACCAGAGGGAGCTCAGGAGCTTACTGCATACTATATATACAGCCATCACTAGAGGAAGCTCAGGAGCTTACTGCATACTGTATATACAGCCACCACTAGAGGGAGCTCAGGAGCTTACTGCATACTATATATACAGCCGCCACCAGAGGGAGTTCAGGAGCTCACTGCATACTGTATATACAGCCACCACTAGAGGGAGCTCAGGAGATTACTGCATACAGATATATACAGCCACCACTAGAGGGAGCTCAGGAGCTTACTGCATACAGATATATACAGCCACCACTAGAGGGAGCTCAGGAGATTACTACATACAGATATATACAGCCACCACTAGAGGGAGCTCAGGAGATTACTGCATACAGATATATACAGCCACCACTAGAGGGAGCTCAGGAGATTACTACATACAGATATATACAGCCGCCACCAGAGGGAGCTCAGGAGCTCACTGCATACTGTATATACAGCCACCACCAGAGGGAGCTCAGGAGCTTACTGTAGGCTATATTATTGAACAGAAATCAGAAAGCTCCCTGTAATGGTGGCTGCAACAGACAAGATTTACTATGTCACTTTATGGTTGTGCAGGAGATATGGAACTATGTATCAGAAAAACAGAACGCCGACTGTAGATATATTTCTAAGAAATGTATCAGATATTAATATGGTAATGGTCTGAACTCTGCCCAGTGAAAGTGTTGAGCAAGCTATTTGAATCAGTTGTGCACTGGCCTCATGGCCAGTTAAAGGTTTTCTTGTCTATGCACTAGCTTGTTGCTATCTATCTGAATATAAACCTGAACCCTAAATCTGAACCAGAGCCTGAACCCTGAATCTGAACCTTGAGTCTGAATCTGAGCCTGAATCTGAGCCTAAACCCTGAATCTGAACTAGACCCTAAAGCCTGAATCTGAGCGTGAACCCTGAATCTAAACTTTGAATCTGAACCTGAGCCTTGTTTCTGAACCAGAGTCTGAACTGGATCCTAAATCCTGAATCTGAACCACAGTCTGAACCCTGAATCCAAAGCTGAACCCTGAGTCCGAGCCTGATCATGAACCCTAAATTTAAGACTGAACCTGAGCCCACATCTGAACCTGAGTCTAAATCCTGAATCTGAACTACAGCCTGAACAGTGAATCTGATCATGAGTTTGAACCTAAGTCTGAACCTGAGACTGAATCTGAACCACAGCCTGAACTCTAAATCTGATACTAAGCCCAAAAAATAAGCCTGAACCCTGATTCTGAACCTTAGCTTGATCCCTGAATCTGAACCTGAGCCTGAATCCTGAATCTGAACCTGAACTCAAACCCTGAATCTGAACCTGAGCCTGAATCCTGAATCTGAACTCAAACCTTAAATCTGAACCTGAGCCCGAACCCGGAATCTGAACTTGAGATTGAACCCTGCATCCAAACCTGGGCTTGAACCCTGAATCTGAGCCTGAATCTGAACTTGAGTTTTTGCTACTGAAACATGTATGCTCAGCTCGACCTAACTAATGTATTCATTATGAATAGGTAGAAAGCTCTTCTGAGATTCATAAATCAGAGATGTCAGCACTGGGACAGTGAATATTTGACTGGTTTTGCTTATTTTTGGTTTACTTTTTTGGGTGGTCTGAATGTCTCACCTATAAAAATGATGACAAAGTATGATGAGTCGGACTTCACACAGAATGAACAGATTTTACAAAAATTGAGTCTCAAGTGATATGAACAAAGAAAGAAACATTTTTGTTTCTCGTTTTGGATTTTGAGTCTCAATGCTTCCAGTCTCTCTGGTTCACATCTCGGTCTCGTTTCGCCGCTCTCTGCTGAGGTTTCGCCTAGCCTCCCTTGTAACTAGAGGTTTCTTCCACTAGTACAGAGTGCAACCCTGCAGGGATCTGGGGGAGTTATCAAAGTATGACTGCAGACTCCAAACAAGCACGAGCATGAGACCCTCACGGGGAGCAACGACTGAGCGCATCCCGGGTCTCGTCTACTGTAATATTTGATTTCTAGCAATTCGACAGCTTGTGTGTTTTTACGGTTTGCTGTAATCGGGGGATATTGTAAATATGGAGCGATCGTCATGTCAATGGTATATACGCACGTGTCAATCTATGTGACACCCTCTTCATCTATCATAATCATGAGGGTAAAATACATTTGCTCATTCTGTGATAGCAAGGGTTACCAAGCAACAGCATAGGCTTCAGCTTTAAGGGTTCCACCTCATTGTGGAGGCAGACGTTTTTGCAAGTTTGACCAATAAACACTTCAGGCAAATCTGATACAATGTGTCATGCCTAGAACAGGGCCTGTGGGGGCGGAGCAGGACACAGAAATTCACTCTGTGGTGCAGTGCTCCACCTCCGAGGCCCTGCATTAGGCATGCAACAATGTATCATTTTTTGCCTGGAGTGTTCCATGGACCTTTTTTGGCCTGTAACTGCACTCATGGATTTAATTGCTGGGGTTTTTAGAAGATGGACCTATAGGAATCAGTTGAGGTTGTCTTTATAATAAGGCTACTTTCACACTTGCGGCAGTGTGATCCGGCGGGCAGTTCCGTCGTCGGAACTGGCCGCCGGATCCGCCGATCTGCTGCTGACTGAAAGCATTTGTGAGACGGATCCGGACCCGTCTCACAAATGCATTGCAAGGACGGATCCGTCTCTCCGCTTGTCATGCGGACCGACGGATCTGTCTTGTACATTTTTCTCATTTTTACAGATCTGCGCATGCGCATGCCGGAACGACGGATCCGGCATTCCGGTATTCTGAATGCCGGATCCGGCGCTAATACATTCCTATGGGAAGAAATGCCGGATCCGGCTTTCAGGCATGTCTTCAGTTTTTTTCGCCGGAGAGAAAACCGTAGCATGCTACGGTTTTCTCTTTTGCCTGATCAGTCAAAACGACTGAACTGAAGCTTGTGTTAGGTCGAGCATGCTCAGTTTGTTTCTATCAATGTAGTTCTGAGCTTGTGTTAGGTCGAGCATGCTCAGTGTGTTGCTATTAATGTAGTTCTGAGCTTGTGTTAGGTCGAGCATGCTCAGTTTGTTGCTATCAATGTAGTTCTGAGCTTGTGTTAGGTCGAGCATGCTCAGTGTGTTGCTATTAATGTAGTTCTGAGCTTGTGTTAGGTCGAGCATGCTCAGTGTGTTGCTATCAATGTAGTTCTGAGCTTGTGTTAGGTCGAGCATGCTCAGTGTGTTGCTATCAATGTAGTTCTGAGCTTGTGTTAGGTCGAGCATGCTCAGTGTGTTGCTATCAATGTAGTTCTGAGCTTGTGTTAGGTCGAGCATGCTCAGTGTGTTGCTATCAATGTAGTTCTGAGCTTGTGTTAGGTCGAGCATGCTCAGTTTGTTGCTATCAATGTAGTTCTGAGCTTGTGTTAGGTCGAGCATGCTCAGTGTGTTGCTATCAATGTAGTTCTGAGCTTGTGTTGGGTCGAGCATGCTCAGTGTGTTGCTATCAATGTAGTTCTGAGCTTGTGTTAGGTCGAGCATGCTCAGTTTGTTGCTATCAATGTAGTTCTGAGCTTGTGTTAGGTCGAGCATGCTCAGTTTGTTGCTATCAATGTAGTTCTGAGCTTGTGTTAGGTCGAGCATGCTCAGTGTGTTGCTATCAATGTAGTTCTGAGCTTGTGTTGGGTCGAGCATGCTCAGTGTGTTGCTATCAATGTAGTTCTGAGCTTGTGTTAGGTCGAGCATGCTCAGTGTGTTGCTATCAATTTTGTAAATAAATGTCTTATGAAACAAAGGGTGTGTCAGTGTGCCGGTGATTACTGCGTAGGGGGGGCGTGACTGGGCGGTATATCAGGCAGCCAATCAATAAACATTAACACTCAAAGCAGAAAAGCTAGGGATTGGGGGGATTGGAGTTTTGTGAGGGAAGATCAGGCGCCATGATACTCCCAGTATGCTGTAGGTTCACACAGGAGCTAGACAAATGGATTAGGAGCTCTGGTTATATGTATAGGTATGGGTTCTGGTTGGGTCACAGCTTGCAGCCTAAATGCAGTGTTTTTAAAAATTAAGTTACTTTACCCGAATATCCCTTTAAAAACACATCTTTATGCTGTAATCCTCCCAATGTCACATTGATCATTAGGGATTGAGGCAGGTCCACACCATAGAGGTTGAGTAGTGACCAGACCTAATGTGACATACTGCCCTCTAGTGCTGAATACCACGAATTACAGAGTAAAGCTACTTTCACACTAGCATTTTCAATTCCGCTATTGAGATCCGTGATAGGATCTCAATAGCGGAAGAAAACGCTTCAGTTTTGTCCCCATTTATTGTCAATGGGGACAAAACTGAACTAAATGGAATGCACCAAAATGCATATCGTTCCATTTAGTTGCGTCCCCATCGCTGATAGAAAAACGCTGCTTGCTGTCTGCGAAGTGGTGCGGAGCAAGACGGATCCATCCTGACACACAATGTAAGTCAATGGGGACGGATAAGTCTTCTCTGACACAATAGAAAACGGATCCATCCCCCATTGACTTTCAATGGTGTTCAAGACGGATCCATCATGGCTATAGAAGACATAATACAACCGGATCTGTTAATGACGGACGCAGGCGGTTGTATTATTGTAACGGAAGCGTTTTTGCAGATCCATGACGGATCCTCAAAAAACGCTAATGTGAAAGTAGCCTAAAACGCAGCATCAGTTCTAGCAGTAATATGGATATAAATATCATTGTTTCCCAGTGCAATGAATAGAGAATTTCAATTTCATAAAGCCTTAGGAAGGACAGGATAAACTGCTAAATAGGAATCTTAGGGAATTGGATTACCACCGAACTGTGGGATGCTAAGAGAAGCGATAACTCCTGCGCAGCGCGCCGGGGCATCTCTAAGTTAAAACAGTTCTCTTTAGGCTATATAAAAAGACCACAGGGGTCCCGTTGTCAGCATAGCATTGCATGCCTGATGAGGCTGTCACTGCAGAATCGGCGCCTCCATAATCGTATGGCAGGCAGGATTCTTCTTCTAGGTACCACCAGCTGAGCCCTCATTACAGCCCTGATCCAAAGTCCGGGCTAATCAGTAACTTTCATGCATAAGTAAACGGATTCACTTTTACTCACGGCTCCAACAGTTCATTAACTTTGCCTTTTTCTTTCATGCATTGTCAAAATATTTTAACATCCCTTCCCGAGCGAGGAAAAAAAATCGCAGTCTCGTCATACCGGTACTGTCACTGGGATTCTCGGAATTAACCGTGTCAATGTGGATGGGAGACATCACTGCAAGCAGGGGCATAACAAGCAACCAAAGGGATCCACAACACCCTGACCAGATTCAGCAGTAATTTTAGAGCATGGAATGCATATAATATTGTAATCTCCCTAATGCACACAGTGATGTCACAGTACAGAGATAATACACACAGTGATGTCACAGTACAGAGATAATACACACAGTGATGTCACAGTACAGGGATAATAAACACAGTGATGTCACAGTACAGGGATAATAAACACAGTGATGTCACAGTACAGAGATAATAAACACAGTGATGTCACAGTACAGGGATAATACACACAGTGATGTCACAGTACAGGGATAATAAACACAGTGATGTCACAGTACAGGGATAATACACACAGTGATGTCACAGTACAGAGATAATAAACACAGTGATGTCACAGTACAGAGATAATACACACAGTGATGTCACAGTACAGGGATAATAAACACAGTGATGTCACAGTACAGAGATAATACACACAGTGTTGTCACAGTACAGGGATAATAAACACAGTGATGTCACAGTACAGAGATAATACACACAGTGATGTCACAGTACAGGGATAATAAACACAGTGATGTCACAGTACAGAGATAATACACACAGTGATGTCACAGTACAGAGATAATAAACACAGTGATGTCACAGTACAAGGATAATACACACAGTGATGTCACAGTACAGAGATAAACAAGTGATGTCACAGTACAGAACACAGTGATGTCACAGTACAGGGATAATAAACACAGTGATGTCACAGTACAGGGATAATAAACACAGTGATGTCACAGTACAGGGATAATAAACACAGTGATGTCACAGTACAGAGATAATAAACACAGTGATGTCACAGTACAGGGATAATACACACAGTAATGTCACAGCACAGAGATAATAAACACAGTGATGTCACAGTACAGAGATAATAAACACAGTGATGTCACAGTACAGGGATAATAAACACAGTGATGTCACAGTACAGAGATAATAAACACAGTGATGTCACAGTACAGGGATAATAAACACAGTGATGTCACAGTACAGGGATAATAAACACAGTGATGTCACAGTACAGGGATAATAAACACAGTGATGTCACAGTACAGGGATAATACACACAGTAATGTCACAGTACAGGGATAATAAACACAGTGATGTCACAGTACAGGGATAATACACACAGTAATGTCACAGCACAGAGATAATAAACACAGTGATGTCACAGTACAGAGATAATAACACAGTGATGTCACAGTACAGAGATAATAAACACAGTGATGTCACAGTACAGGGATAATATACACAGTGATGTCACAGTACAGGATAATAAACACAGTGATGTCACAGTACAGAGATAATAAACACAGTGATGTCACAGTACAGGGATAATAAACACAGTGATGTCACAGTACAGGGATAATAAACACAGTGATGTCACAGTACAGGGATAATAAACACAATGATGTCACAGTACAGAGATAATAAACACAGTGATGTCACAGTACAGGGATAATAAACACAGTGATGTCACACTACAGAGATAATAAACACAGTGATGTCACAGTACAGACATAATAAACACAGTGATGTCACAGTACAGAGATAATACACACAGTGATGTCACAGTACAGGGATAATACACACAGTGATGTCACAGTACAGGGATAATACACACAGTGATGTCATAGTACAGGGATAATAAACACAGTGATGTCACAGTACAGAGATAATAAACACAGCAATGTCATAGTACAGGGATAATAAACACAGTGATGTCACAGTACAGGGATAATACACACAGTGATGTCACAGTACAGGGATAATAAACACAGCGATGTCACAGTACAGGGATAATACACACAGTGATGTCACAGTACAGGGATAATACACACAGTGATGTCACAGTACAGAGATAATAAACACAGTGATGTCACAGTACAGGGATAATAAACACAGTGATGTCACACTACAGAGATAATAAACACAGTGATGTCACAGTACAGAGATAATACACACAGTGATGTCACAGTACAGGGATAATACACACAGTGATGTCACAGTACAGGGATAATACACACAGTGATGTCACAGTACAGGATAATACACACAGTGATGTCATAGTACAGGGATAATAAACACAGTGATGTCACAGTACAGAGATAATAAACACAGCGATGTCATAGTACAGGGATAATAAACACAGTGATGTCACAGTACAGGGATAATACACACAGTGATGTCACAGTACAGGGATAATAAACACAGCGATGTCACAGTACAGGGATAATACACACAGTGATGTCACAGTACAGGGATAATACACACAGTGATGTCACAGTACAGAGATAATACACACAGTGATGTCACAGTACAGAGATAATACACACAGTGATGTCACAGTACAGGGATAATACACACAGTGATGTCACAGTACAGAGATAATAAACACAGTGATGTCACAGTACAGGGATAATACACACAGTGATGTCACAGTACAGGGATAATAAACACAGTGATGTCACAGTACAGGGATAATAAACACAGTGATGTCACAGTACAGAAATAATACACACAGTGATGTCACAGTACAGGGATAATACACACAGTGATGTCACATTACAGAGATAATAAACACAGTGATGTCACAGTACAGAGATAATAAACACAGTGATGTCACAGTACAGGGATAATACACACAGTGATGTCACAGTACAGAGATAATACACACAGTGATGTCACAGTACAGGGATAATACACACAGTGATGTCACAGTAGAGCTATTAACATATATTATAAAATTAATCAGCGCCGAATGTTGGACCTATAAAATACATCTCAGGTGAGCTGCATCAGGCTGCAGGTTTCCAGGTATTGTAATACTACAGAGATAATAAGCAAGTGATTCTACCTGTCTTTTGGAGGAAGGAGGAATCACATGACTGCAAGTCCTCTGTACAGGATACATTGTATCATTATGTTAGGTATGTAAGGACATTGCATGCTACCTCCATTTCACACTAGAGTAGGGGTGCAGAGGAGACAATCACACCGGGGTCCAAAGACTTCTCTGCCCCTTTAGCATTATAAATGGCACTGGGTAGGTGAGGGCCCACTTACAGACATTGCTGACCAGGAGCTTCAAGTGTCCTGTGTTGACTGCATTTTGAGGACGTGCACTTGGCGCCTCTATTCCCTGACATGATGTTTCCAGCAGGCAGAGGGTTAGACCGGTGGAAAGTATAAAATCTGTGCACTTGCAGAGGTTGAGAGGAACACAGCGGCTGCTGAAGGAAGGCTCTTGTAATTGTCTCCGCAAATCAAGATGAGCTTGGGAACTGATGGAGCGTGCCGTGCATTAGATTCTTCATATTGTTTAGAGATAGGGACACAGCTGAATGCATTCAGCAAATAAAGATCAAATAACCTGCTGAGAATAATGTCTTAAACCCGACTTCCCATCAGGGTCTCGTTAGAAGTCCATACACTCAGCAGGGGTAAAAAATGCCGAAAATGGGTTACACATGACTGCGAGCCCGCAGCAACGCAAAACTGAATCTGCTTAGACAGAAAAATTCTTCTTCTCTGTGTTTTTGGCCTTCACTCAGCATTTTAACTAAGACAATTGCAAATTATCAGACGAAAGGAAAAGCACGAAGATTTATAATCAAGAAAATCTCACAGGATTGCTGGAAAAAACAAGGATAATTTTGAAAAATTTGCATATCATTTTTATTCAAATTTTTGCATTTATTAAAAACAAAACTAATATTAGCAGTATTATAGTAGTTATATTCTTGTACATAGAAGCAGTATTATAGTAGTTATATTCTTGTACATAGGAGGCAGTATTATAGTAGTTATATTCTTGTACACAGGAGCAGTATTATAGTAGTTATATTCTTGTACACGGGAGCAGTATTATAGTAGTTATATTCTTGTACATAGGAGCAGTATTATAGTAGTTATATTCCTGTACATAGGAGCAGTATTATAGTAGTTATATTCTTGTACATAGGAGCAGTATTATAGTAGTTATATTCTTGTACATAGGAGCAGTATTATAGTAGTTATATTCCTGTACATAGGAGCAGTATTATAGTAGTTATATTCTTGTACATAGGAGCAGTATTATAGTAGTTATATTCTTGTACATAGGAGCAGTATTATAGTAGTTATATTCTTGTACATAGGGGGCAGTATTATAGCAGTTATATTCTTGTACATAGGAGCAGTATTATAGCAGTTATATTCTTGTACATTGGAGGCAGTACTATAGTAGTTATATTCTTGTACATAGGAGCAGTAGTATAGTAGTTATATTCTTGTACATAGGAGCAGTATTATAGTAGTTATATTCTTGTACATAGGAGCAATATTATAGTAGTTATATTCTTGTACATAGGAGCAGTATTATAGTAGTTATATTCTTGTACATAGTAGCAATATTATAGTAGTTATATTCCTGTACATAGGGGCAGTATTATAGTAGTTATATTCCTGTACATAGGAGGCAGTATTATAGTAGTTATATTCCTGTACATAGGAGCAGTATTATAGTAGTTATATTCTTGTACATAGGAGGCAGTATGATAGTAGTTATATTCTTGTACATAGGAGGCAGTATGATAGTAGTTATATTCTTGTACATAGGAGCAGTATTATAGTAGTTATATTCTTGTACATAGGAGCAGTATTATAGTAGTTATATTCTTGTACATAGGAGCAGTATTATAGTAGTTATATTCTTGGACATAGGAGCAGTATTATAGTAATTATATTCTTGTACATACTGTAGGAGACAGTATTATAGTAGTTATATTCTTGTACATAGGAGCAGTATTATAGTAGTTATATTCTTGTACATAGGAGGCAGTATTATAGTAGTTATATTCTTGTACATAGGAGCAGTATTATAGTAGTTATATTCTTGTACATAGGAGGCAGTATTATAGTAGTTATATTCTTGTACATAGGAGCTGTATTATAGTAGTTATATTCTTGTACATAGGAGCAGTATTATAGTAGTTATATTCTTGTACATAGGAGACAGTATTATAGTAGTTATATTCTTGTACATACTGTAGGAGACAGTATTATCGTAGAATATTTTGTATATAGCAGCTATTGTTATAATATAAAAAATTGCCTGCTCAAGTTCATGCAGTGATATGTTTGCACTTTTTTTTTTTTAGCAATGATGTATTAAAGGAAAGAAATAATGACAATTATTTTGAAGTTTGTTTTTTGGGCTTTTAAGCAGAAATGTGCTGAGATTGTTTTTGTCACTTCCTTTCTCTCTACTCCTGTGGTTTAAACAATCTGCATCACTCAATTGAGGGTGGCAATTAGCTATACTAATGATGACAATATGAAATCTGAGCTCTTTGCTAAGGTATGATTGGACTGGTGGTTAAAGTGAATTTGTCTAATGTTTTTCATAGCTCCTCCTCCATAGATCACCTTCTGCAATTTCCACCGTGAAGCTTCTGAATTTGACCTTATGTGTTGTTTTTTTTTGCTAGTTTTTTTTTATCAGCTTGCACGCCCCTCACACATGAAATTGCAGTAATTTGTATCCAGAAACTTGAGCTTCCCTGCACGATGCACCATTCTTAGGCGTCTTATTTCTGCACGTGAAGACGTCTTTAAGTGTCTTGTGAGCTTTTCATGTCAGGTGCTGGAGGTGCATTCGCCCCGACGTTCTGTGTTTTCATAAGAGAAATGACATTTAAATGCTGCAGTTACATACAATCTGGAGATCTCAGCGGAGGCGAGCTGTTATTACTGGAAACACCACCATGTTCCATATAGATCATTTGCTTAAAAGAAGAATAGGAGGAAACATTGAGACGATGATGAGTTGTCAAATACCATTAACTTTTCTCACTTTTGCAATTTGTTGCTTTAATCAGCAATTCTATTACTACTGCCATGATCTGTGATATGTAATATTCCACTTATGTCAGTGTATTGTCAGTGTACTGATGCTGCAGCTATAACACCCATAGATGTCAATGATAAGTGACATAGGGTTGTAGGAATCAAAGAGGTGAAAGATTAAAGAAAAAGACACCATCACATCCTCCAGAATACACAACAACAAAAGATAAGATAAAAGAGATTTCAGACGAGTCAGCCTTCAAGACTTTAAAGGGGTTTTGTAGCTGGCCAGCTAAGACCTGCCCTAGGTTGCTAGTATATCTTATATGTGTATACAGCTAGACCTGTCAATAGCCTTAATACAGTTCCTATATTTATGTGTTAAAGACAAAAGCAGAGTTATTTACTGTGACATCATGATTTGGATGTCATATAACTGTTAAATATTTTGTGTTCACAGAAGCAAAAAAATAATAATATGCCTTTAAGATTCATTTTGTAATGTAAGGTAAGCTCAGTGACGCAGCAGAAACAACAGAAAGTATAGTGTTAATCTGTTGTTGCTGGGCAGAAGTCTAGACCAATCACAGCCAGCTTCTCACACAGCAAGAGTTTTCACCAATCACAGCCAGCCTCACACACAGCCTGTCTGGGAATTCCGCTGGCAGGAGCTGCTAGAATCATTATTCACTAGAGACAGGAGCTGAATAGATATTCACTCCACTACTGAAAGCTGTGTTTTTATGGGAACAAGAGGCCAAAATAGGTATTTAGAACAGTTATATAATGTTCATATTGTTAGTTTTGTCATTTAAACTGTATACTGAACTAGATATATATATGTGTTTACTTACAGTTTCACTAATTGCAACCATGCAATTGCAAATACAAATTGCAAGTTACAAAATGCAAGCATACAAACCAGATTCCATACAAATTGCATACAAACTGCGAACTACTTCTACCAGATCATAGCGAACTACTCATACCAGATCATACTCAACCAATCTGACAATGGTTACTGCAAACTGCAAACCAAGTTTAGCCAGTAGAACTGTTAAATCTTAGATATACCTCTCAGAGAGACCAGAAAGTGCTTAAATAACTTAAAGTGACCATACAGATACTGAAGAGAGAAATATATCCACCATTTTATGTTGAATGAAAAGATTGAACAGTTGAACCACCATCTTATGCATACCGCCATTTTGTGATATCTTTTCAACACATGTTATGTACATGGACTATCTGCTGCGGAGGCGGCAGTGTTATATATGAAGAAAAGTTAAAGTTAATTAAGAATTTGATTTCAAGTATTTGGTGTTCTCTTTAAACCTACTGTTTCCATAGAACGGCGCTAGAGGAATTACAGAGTAACAGACAGTCTGGTTAGACTAAAAGTCAGAGATATCAAAATTCTTCTAATGCCACAGCGCAAAAGGCACTTCATAGTGCTGCACCTGCTATGGTGGTACTATTTTGGCATCAGAGGGCAGAGTTATAGTGCTCCTTAACTTGCACAGTAAAGAGCGCATTAGAGCAGCAGAGCGCCAGCATATACCGCCGCGCAGCAACTATTCCCTGAGTGAGCAAGCAAATGCACCTCAGCAGAGCTACCATAGAGGCCATAGAACATGTGCATTAGTCAAATTGCAGTCGACCCTTAAAGTGGCAGAACAGCAAAGGCAAAATAGTTAGAGAAAGAGCGCAAACTCTCCTGCGATCCCTAGAGAGAGAAGAGACGCATGGTGGGAGGCCAAAGTCCAGAGCTAGAGTAGCCGCACTCCTATCCACAGAGAGACCACATACTGCAGCCAGATAGTTTACCGCCACTAGGCCCAAGATCTGCAGCAGCGTATCCAAGCCAGCGCATCGCAAGCATCACAAGTCAGTGCAGAGCATCGCATCACATCAAGAAAAGACTCCTTTAAGACAGACATTTGTTCCAGCAACCTTCAGATCGCAGTATCCTGCTCTTCAGAATAAGGTCAGAGCTTTCCTTTATTACTTATCATTGCTTATAGCAGTGTTTCCCAACCAGCGTGCCTCCAGCTGTTGCAAAACTACAACTCCCAGCATGCCTGGACAGTCTTTGGCTGTGCGAGCATGCTGGGAAGTGTAGTTTTGCAACAGCTGGAGGCACACTGGTTGGGAAACACTGGCTTATAGGTTTTGGCATAAAGAGACATTTTTGTGTTTGGATAAAGACTTTAAAGTAAAACAAAGGACAGTTTGTATTACCTGGACTCTGTTGCATTTAACGTGAAAGTCATTTATTACCTGCATCTATCGCTGTTACATTTAAAGTGAAAGTCATTTATTTCTGCATTTGTCAATATTGCATTTAAAGTGAAAAGACATCTTACTGTTCGTATTGATTGTCAGTACTGCATTTAAAGTAAAATGTCTGAGCCTAGTATTACCATGCCACTTTTAGAGGATACAAAGATAGATAGAGTGGAATATGAAGAGCAATGGAACCTGTCTGAGGTAGAAGATTCTTTTGCAGCATTAGTCTTGCCTCAAACAAACATAGCCCAAGCAGATGAACTAAAACGTTCATCATGTGCCAGAAAACCGACCCCAAAGATGCTGGAAATTTTGGAGCAAGAAGCAGCATTAAAAGGAAAACAGTTTGCCAGAATGTATGAGAAGTGGAAATACATTAAAGACATTCGTAGAAAGCTAAAGCAAGAAAGTATAAAAAGGAACCTAAGTGATATGGTAGAGACGGTAGAAGAATCTGAATCAGAGCTTATGGCAGCATATGTCAACCTAAGGTCACTTATGACACCTTCCCAGGATATTGTAAGAAACATGGACACATGTACTGCGGTCACTAAAGATTTAGTAAAGCTCATGAGAGAACTATCATCTGCAGCAAACTATGATGAAGTTAAAGCAAAAAGTAGAATGAAAAAGCTTTTTATGAGAGACTATGCTAGGTCCTTAGGGGGAACCACAATCTCAAGTGTGACTTCATTCGCTAGCAGTAGTGCCACCCACAGATCAGAGTCCTCAAATACTTCAGCCAAAAGAAAGGAATTAGCTGAACAACTTGCTGTCATAAAAGCAGAAATTGAGATGGAAGCTGCCATCGAGGCACAGCGTCAACTGATGGCTGAAAAGCAAGCTGAAAAGCATGCACAACGCCATCAGATGGAAGCTGAAATGGATGCACAACACCATCAGATGGAAGCCGAAATGGAGGCATAGCGCCATCAAATGGAAGCTGAAATGGAGGCACAGCGCCATCAAATGGAAGCTGATATAAAAAGTCTGGAAAGGCAGAAAGAAGTTAAGATCATAGAAGCCAGACTCAGAGTACACGAAGAGGATATGAATCAGAGTAGTCTTAGGTTCAAATCTGTACTAAGTGAAGAAACAGACTCCTACTTTCCTCCATACGCCCAGGAGAATGGAAAAAACTCTCCAGCATCTAGTGAAGAAATAAGTAATTATCCTTCCATCCCTGCTCATAAAAACAAAGAGAGGCCTAGTCCAGTGTTAGGAAAAAGGTGTATGAATTTACCCTCTATCTCTACCGGAAAAGATAAAGAAAAGGACTCACCTAATTCAGAACTAAGTGTGAAAATAGAACCGGATGAGTCTATTCCTAGATGCCACGGCAATGCTCAGGAGAGTGTTACAACCATTGTCCCAGCAAGACAACAGAGAACAGTCCTAGCTAGACTTCCCGTTTCGGAACCTACTGTATTTTCAAGGGACGTACTGAAGTTCATAGAGTGGAAGGCAAGTTTTGAAATGATCATTGAGCATCATTGCTTCAGTCCAGTTGACACGTTATTCTACCTTCAGAGATATGTTGGTGGAGAAGCCAAGGAAATTCTTGAAGGTAACTTCTATAGAAAAGACAAAGAAGCCTAAAAACAAGCTTGGGAAAAATTGAATGCAAGATATGGTCATCCTTTCTTAGTGCAAAGAGCCTTTAGAGAGAAACTGAATAACTGGCCCAAAAGTATGGTGACTTCCTGCAAGCATGCAGCAATGCCATCCCACATGTTCAAGGACTGGAAGTACTGAATGACTATCTAGAAAACCACAGGATGCTAACTAAGCTACCTGAAGAATTGTCTTCTAGATGGAATCGCTACGTGACTAAACAAACAGTTAGATCTAGGTAAGAACTTCCCAAGTTTTAAAGAGTTCTCTGAGTTCGTCATTGAGGAAGTACGGATAGCATGTAATTCAGTAACATCATCTTACGTGTTAAAATCCTTAGGAGAATGGCCTGCAAGAGAGATAAGAGGTGCAAGAGGAACTAGCTTTGCAACCAACACAGCAGCTAAAGGTCCAGATACCTACGAGATCAAGTTCAAAGTCACTACTGGGATCAGTTGAGAGACAGAATCAACAAATCTTCAGACTACCTTCAAGTGCATGTTCTGTGGAGAGAACCACTCCATACATAAGTGCCAACAATTGAAGGAGAAGTCCCAAGAAGAAAAGAAAAAATGTGTACTGGGTAACCAACTGTGTTTTGGATGCCTAAGAAAAGGCGATGTTACTAAGGAGTTTAAGAAAAAGTGTTGTCACAGCCTGATGAACGTCTTAAAAGAAAAAAACAAAACTTTATTATAGTCTACTTAAAATAGGGCAAAAACCTATATGTCACAATCTGTGACCATCAGGCAACCAGACTTGAAGAGTCCAGAAAGGGACTTGTGTATAACCCCCTGCACAATTACAAGTCTGGGCTTTCCTGGCTTGCTAGCAAGGTGCTGCTAATAGTCTGCAAGCAAGAAAACAGGACGCGGTCCAATATGCTTATAGACTCAAGTGTGCCGCGAGTAGACCTCTGTGTTCCTTACTGACATGTGCAAGTACAGGGAGTGCAGAATTATTAGGCAAGTTGTATTTTTGAGGATTAATTTTATTATTGAACAACAACCATGTTCTCAATGAACCCAAAAAACTCATTAATATCAAAGCTGAATATTTTTGGAAGTAGTTTTTAGTTTGTTTTTAGTTTTAGCTATTTTAGGGGGATATCTGTGTGTGCAGGTGACTATTACTGTACATAATTATTAGGCAACTTAACAAAAAACAAATATATACCCATTTCAATTATTTATTTTTACCAGTGAAACCAATATAACATCTCAACATTCACAAATATACATTTCTGACATTCAAAAACAAAACAAAAACAAATCAGTGACCAATATAGCCACCTTTCTTTGCAAGGACACTCAAAAGCCTGCCATCCATGGATTCTGTCAGTGTTTTGATCTGTTCACCATCAACATTGCGTGCAGCAGCAACCACAGCCTCCCAGACACTGTTCAGAGAGGTGGACTGTTTTCCCTCCTTGTAAATCTCACATTTGATGATGGACCACAGGTTCTCAATGGGGTTCAGATCAGGTGAACAAGGAGGCCATGTCATTAGATTTTCTTCTTTTATACCCTTTCTTGCCAGCCACGCTGTGGAGTACTTGGACTTGTGATGGAGCATTGTCCTGCATGAAATCATGTTTTTCTTGAAGGATGCAGACTTCTTCCTGTACCACTGCTTGAAGAAGGTGTCTTCCAGAAACTGGCAGTAGGACTGGGAGTTGAGCTTGACTCCATCCTCAACCCAAAAAGGCCCCACAAGCTCATCTTTGATGATACCAGCCCAAACCAGTACTCCACCTCCACCTTGCTGGCGTCTGAGTCGGACTGGAGCTCTCTGCCCTTTACCAATCCAGCCACGGGCCCATCCATCTGGCCCATCAAGACTCACTCTCATTTCATCAGTCCATAAAACCTTAGAAAAATCAGTCTTGACTCTTGAGATATTTCTTGGCCCAGTCTTGACGTTTCAGCTTGTGTGTCTTGTGCAGTGGTGGTCGTCTTTCAGCCTTTCTTACCTTGGCCATGTCTCTGAGTATTGCACACCTTGTGCTTTTGGGCACTCCAGTGATGTTGCAGCTCTGAAATATGGCCAAACTGGTGGCAAGTGGCATCTTGGCAGCTGCACGCTTGACTTTTCTCAGTTCATGGGCAGTTATTTTGCGCCTTGGTTTTTCCACACGCTTCTTGCGACCCTGTTGACTATTTTGAATGAAACGCTTGATTGTTCGATGATCACGCTTCAGAAGCTTTGCAAGTGCTGCATCCCTCTGCAAGATATCTCACTATTTTTGACTTTTCTGAGCCTGTCAAGTCCTTATTTTGACCCATTTTGCCAAAGGAAAGGAAGTTGCCTAATAATTATGCACACCTGATATAGGGTGTTGATGTCATTAGACCACACCCCTTCTCATTACAGAGATGCACATCACCTAATATGCTTAATTAGTAGTAGGCTTTCGAGCCTATACAGCTTGGAGTAAGACAACATGCATAAAGAGGATGATGTGGTCAAAATACTCATTTGCCTAATAATTCTGCACGTAGTGTATATCAGTGGTTGCTATCTGAGAGGGGTAAATACTATAAGCCACACTGACTGTAATGGGCTGTTAGCGTCTGGTTCTCAACAGGGAGGTAGATCAGGTAGAGGTTCCCATTTTTGTTTGTTTTTTTGACTTCCAACCAGTGTCCGATTACCTACTACGTCAGAAGAAAGTGGTTAATTTGTCCAAGCGTGCACTCTCCCCCACAGAATTGAGGCTTCTCAAGAAAGGCCTCTCTTTTGTGACCCTTCAGAAATTCAATTTATTTAATTGGGTGAAAGATTTGCAGTTGTTTGCACGCAGGCTTAAGTGGAAAAAGTTTTTCAAAATACAGGAAAAGATGTCAAGAGCTAGGTATTGAGTTAGAGGACCTCCAGGATGTTCAGTTACTGGCAGGTCTGTCAGAGGAGGGAGATAGACTGATTGGGGATGGCCCCTTCACGGATCTCAGAGATCCATCCAAAATATTTCCCCCAGTCAGTGATAGCTCCCCGATTGACACGTTCCGGAATGTAGTAACACGGGACCTCCAACTATTAAAGGACCTACCAGTGGGTAGGGACAATCTGACTTCAGGAGAAAGAAAATCACTCGAGGAGCTAGAGAGGGACACAACCATTGTTATCAAGCCCACTGATAAAGGGGGCAATATTGTAGTGATGGAACAGGAGGATTACCGTTCAATGTGCCTCCGTCTCCTGGAGGACACCAATACTTATAGGTGCCTTTCCACCAACCCCACTCCCATTTTTAGGGACCAGCTCGCGACTCTATTAAATGATGCTTGTGAGGACAGGCTTATTAGTAAAAATGAACTGGAATACCTGCTTCCCAAATCCCCGGTTCTAGCGACATTCTATAGCCTGCCCAAATTACATAAGCAAGGGACAGTGCTGAAGGGCAGACCTATTGTCTCGGGCATAGGCAGTCTTACTGCCAATATTAGCACATATCTGGACAGGATATTACGTCCATTTGTTGCGGCCGTCATATGCCCGGGACACTATGGATGTGCTACAGCGGCTAGAGGGTATTCAGTGTGAGGAAGATGTATTACTTACTAGTTTGGATGTGGAGGCCTTGTACAGCTCTATACCCCACAATTCTGGGTGTGGGGCTGTCGATGCCTTCATCCAACAGAGGGGCGGACATTGTCGCCGGCATAACATCTTCCTGATGCAATTGCTCAACTTTGTCCTCACTCACAATGTCTTTCTCTTTGACCAGCATATCTACAACCAGCTCAGGGGCGTCACCATGGGCAGTCCCTGCGCCCCGAGGTTTGCAAATTTATACCTGGGCTGGTGGGAGAAAGAGATTGTGTTTGGTGACACTATGGAACAATAGACATCAAATATACAGCTGTGGATAAGATACATCGATGATGTCTTGATACTATGGAAGGGGACACGAGATAGCTTCATGGAATTTGTAACAGCATTAAATGTAAACCAGATGGGTTTATTTTTACGACAGATTGCATTCCTGGACCTGACGATCACGATTGGAACTGATACAAGGATCACTACTAATCTGTTCAGAAAACAAACATCTACTAACAGCCTTCTACATTGGGAAAGCGGCCACCCACTGGCCCTAATCAGAGGTATCCCCAAGAGACAATACCTCAGGGCCAGGAGGAATTGCTCTGAACTGGGTGAATTTAGAACGGCAGCGTCAGATCTAAGATGTCGGTTTATGAACCGTGGGTACCCTCAGTATACTCTGAGAAGGGCCTTTCACCATTCTATGAGTACTGATCGTGCTAAACTCCTGGTTCCAAAGGTTAGCAATAAAGAGGACTCTACACCTAGAATCATTGCTGCTTTTGACAAGGCCTATCAACACGTTTGTGACATTTTACAATGTCACTGGTCCATCCTGCAATCAGATTCAGATGTTGGCGAATTGATACCAGACTGTCCCTCAATCACGTACCGACGTAGTTCCAATCTGCGTGATCGTCTGGTACACAGTTTATATACATACCCCAAGTCTGAAACCTGGTTAAAGAATACACTAAAAAGCACCTTTCCCTGTGGCTCCTGTATAATATTTGGTAATATCATGAAAGGAGCATTCTTTGTCAGCCATACCACAGGGAAGAGATATAGTATACGCTCGTTGATCAGATCTACATCCATGGGTATTGTGTACCTTATCAGTTGCCGATGTGGGTTACAATATGTCGGCAAAACCAAACGTGAATTGAGGAGAAGGTTTGTCGAACATCTGTCTGATATTCGCAACCAGTGGGACACATCTGTGGCACGGCATGTACGTGACATGCGTGACGGTAACACTGATGTGTTGAGAGTGCAGGGGATTGAACAGGTCAAGACATCAATTGGTGGGGGCGACATTGACATACCCCTGTATGATATACCTACTATAATACTGCTTCTATGTACAAGAATATAACTACTATAATACTGCTCCTATGTACAAGAATATAAAAGAACATAAGGCAGCTCTCACCTGCAGTAGTAGAAACACCAGAGGTGCACGGATGCCGCTCCTGGATGCGGTATATGCAATAAGAAAGAGAAGAAAATCCAGCTCTCTCCGGTGAAAAAATGCAAAACTTTATTCCAGCGAGTTAAAATCCATACAGGTGTACAAACACAGTCAACATGTTTCAGACCTCAAAAGAATATGGGTCCTTCCTCATGACAAACGTGTACAAGAATATAACTACTATAATACTGCCTCCTATGTACAAGAATATAACTACTATATTACTGCCTCCTATGTACAAGAATATAACTACTATAATACTGCTCCTATGTACAAAAATATAACTACTATAATACTGCTCCTATGTACAAGAATATAACTACTATAATACTGCTTCTATGTACAAGAATATAACTACTATAATTCTGCTCCTATGTACAAGTATATAACTACTATAATACTGCCTCCTATGTACAAGAATATAGCTACTATAATACTGCTCCTATGTACAAGAATATAACTACTATAATACTGCTCCTATGTACAAGAATATAACTACTATAATACTGCCTCCTATGTACAAGAATATAACTACTATAATACTGCTACTATGTACAAGAATATAACTACTATAATACTGCTCCTATGTACAAGAATATAACTGCTATAATACTGCCTCCTATATACAAGAATATAACTACTATAATACTGCTCCTATGTACAAGAATATAACTACTATAATACTGGTCCTATGTACAAGAATATAACTAATATAATACTGCTCCTATGTACAAGAATATAACTACTATAATACTGCTCCTATGTACAAGAATATAACTACTATAATACTGCTCCTATGTACAAGAATATAACTACTATAATACTGGTCCTATGTACAAGAATATAACTAATATAATACTGCTCCTATGTACAAGAATATAACTACTATAATACTGCTCCTATGTACAAGAATATAACTACTATAATACTGCTCCTATGTACAAGAATATAACTGCTATAATACTGCTCCTATGTACAAGAATATAACTACTATAATACTGCCTCCTATGTACAAGAATATAACTACTATAATACTGCCTTCTATGTACAAGAATATAACTACTATAATACTGGTCCTATGTACAAGAATATAACTACTATAATACTGCTCCTATGTACAAGAACATAACTACTATAATACTGCCTTCTATGTACAAGAATATAACTACTATAATACTGGTCCTATGTACAAGAATATAACTACTATAATACTGCTCCTATGTACAAGAATATAACTGCTATAATACTGCTCCTATGTACAAGAATATAACTACTATAATACTGCTCCTATGTACAAGAATATAACTACTATAATACTGCCTTCTATGTACAAGAATATAACTGCTATAATACTGCCTTCTATGTACAAGAATATAACTGCTATAATACTGCTCCTATGTACAGGAATATAACTACTATAATACTGGTCCTATGTACAAGAATATAACTACTATAATACTGCTCCTATGTACAAGAATATAACTACTATAATACTGCTCCTATGTACAAGAATATAACTACTATAATACTGGTCCTATGTACAAGAATATAACTACTATAATACTGCTCCTATGTACAAGAATATAACTGCTATAATACTGCTCCTATGTACAAGAATATAACTACTATAATACTGCTCCTATGTACAAGAATATAACTACTATAATACTGCCTTCTATGTACAAGAATATAACTACTATAATACTGCCTTCTATGTACAAGAATATAACTACTATAATACTGCTCCTATGTACAAGAATATAACTACTATAATACTGCTCCTATATACAAGAATATAACTACTATAATACTGCCTCCTATGTACAAGAATATAGCTACTATAATACATGAGACTTATGTGCATCATTTTATTAGGTCCTGGCTTTCATCTGGATATTTTCTGGTCGACCTCACTTGAAGATTCTACTTTTATTTCCGACATGACAGTTTTCTACCAGATCTAATTAAAGTGCTGTTGAGAAGAGCACATTTCGAGTGATGAGACGTTGTAGTCAGATTAATGGCGGCTTGAAGAAAAACTCAATCAGATTTCATTCACTCCCAATCAGACCTCGAGTAACCCTTTAGTGGTGGAGTCTATCACTTTTTCCATCTTATCTGCGAATTATGTTAATTGAATTCAACAAGCAGCTTCCTGCCATGGAGAAGTCATTGTGGCTCTAAATATTTCCATGAAAGGCTCTCTTATTTATCTACCACTAAAGCTAAAATTTTCATTTCTGTGGGAATCCATTTTTTTGGTCAAATACATCATTAGATATTGCCTCTCTCTAGTTGACGAGGAGCTGAAGCCAATTGAAAGGCCAAGATGGGAGGTTAACAGAAGGGAAAGGAGGAATGGAGAGGAAAGTGGAGGACTGGAAACGGAAAAAGGGGGTGGGTGGAAAGTGGAGAATAAGAATGGGAAAGCAAGGGATGGAAAGGGAAGTGAAGAAAAAGGAAGGGAAAGAAAGGATGGAGAAGGATGTGGAGAAGAAGGAAGCAAAGAGAAGGATGGGGAAGAAAGTGGAGAAGAAGGAAGATAAATAAAGGGATGGGAAGGGATGTGGAGAAGAAGAAAGGGGAAGAGAGAGGTGAAGAGGAAAGTGGAGGAGAAGGAATGGAAAGAGATGGGATAGAAGTGGAGGGAAGGTAAGTGGAAGAGAGACATAAAGAGGGAAGTGGAGGAGAAGGAAGGGAAAGAGATGGGATAGAAGTGGAGGGAAGGTAAGTGGAAGAGAGACATAAAGAGGGAAGTGGAGGAGGAGGAAGGGAAAGAAGCATAGGAGAGGAAGGGCGAGATAAGGGAAATAAATGAGGGAGAAAAAAGGGAAATTAGAGGAGGTGGAAGGTGAAGAGGGAAAGGAATGAAGAAAAGGAATGAAAGAGATGAAGGGAAAGTGGAAAAGAGGGATAAAGAAAGGGAGGTATAAGAGATAATAGGAGAAATCAAGAAGAGAAAGGACGGAGAAAGAAATGGAGTTGAAGAGGAAAGGGAACTGATGAAGACGGAGGACAAGGTAAGATAAGGAAAAGGAATAAAAAGGAAGGAAAAGTGAGAAACGACAGTCAAGGAGAGAGAGAAAAGGAGAAGAGAAGGAAGAGTATGAGATAGGGGAAGAGAAAGGGGAAAAGGGAGGCGTGAGAAGAGATCGAAAGTGGAAGAGAAGAAAAGAAAGAGGATATTTGAAGGGAAGAGTGGAAAGGGAAGGGACAGCAGGAAGACTCAGGTTTTTATTTTCACTTTACAGTGGTCAGAATTCAGTTTTTCGGATACAGATCTCCAACTCCGCTACATAGACAATTAAAGGATAACATTCAGTCTGCCTTCAGCCACCACAAAAGGGACGTAATGACTGCATAACTGATATGAATTTATGAAGTGTGAGCTCCCTCTAGTGGTGGCTGCAGGCAGACAAAATGTTCTCAGCTGGCACGGGTCCATGCAGAACTTCTGGAGCTCTGTAACGACAAAAGGGAGAAAACCCACAAAGATATACAAAAATATTTATTAGGATATAATGTTGAACCTATTTAGATAAAGCGGTGGTGAGGGGTGGACACTGACGTTATCTGGTAGATACAGCCATAGTAAATAATCACATCTGGGGATTAATTCTGTATCTAAGCTGCTGGTCCCAGTTTACAGGTGAAGGAAGAAAGGAGTTAAATTGCCGTCTGTCAATCTTCCTATTCTTTCTGTTCATTGACTTGAGGGGTAATAAAATTGAAGCTTTTAATTAGCGCAAATTAATAAATATCTGGAGCCACGCTGGGCGCTGTTCAGAAGCAGGTGAGGAGTATGAGGCGCATGTTAAACACAAGAACGTGTTAAAACTGTCAAAAAAAAATGGTTGTTTTTCCAAATACTTTACGCTCCGGCAGATAAAGAATATAGCTAGCAAAATGTGACTGTGGAGCCGGTCTGCAATCTGGGAATGACATGCTCATTTTATATTTTATTCCATTGCTTTTCAGATTTTCAAGCTCTATAATGATACACGCAGATTATAAGACTATAAGGTTCTTATTAAGGTGGGGGAGCACAACCCACCTTAAAGCGATGCGCAACTCCTGCGACGCCGCCAAGACATGGTGGAGCCTTGTGGAATAGATACGAGTCACTGCTTCTCTGCGAGCCGGCGTCGGCACACGGCTGATGGTGAATGCACAAGCAAGAAAGTGTTGGTCTCCGTGATGAGCGTTGATATGGTAGGCACATCACTTGCTAATGGAGGATGATAGAGCGGCCTCATCTACGAACTGGCTTGGGTGCAGCATATTCCACCTATTAGGGCCCTCCTCTCCCTGCTGGGGGTAAGC